>NW_027254754.1:0-188983 GCF_044704955.1 Pristiophorus japonicus
GCGAGCTCGCACACCCGCCCGAGCTGATGCTGGATGACGAGGGGCGGATTCCCAACACCTTTTGGCAAAGCGTCTCCTGGAGGAGTTTCCCCGAGCCCCTCCTGATCAACATCACTCTGTCCTGGGGCAAGACCATTGAGCTGACCGAGGACATAGTCATCACCTTCGAGTCGGGCCGGCCGGAGCAGATGGTCCTGGAGAAGTCTCTGGACCACGGCCGGACGTGGCAACCCTACCAGTTCTACGCTGCCGACTGCCTCACCTCCTTCGGGATGGAGCCGAGAAGCGCCCGGGATCTGAGCCCGGCCTCGATGCTGGACATCATCTGCACGGAGGAGTATTCCAGGGGCTACGTGTGGAAGGTGGACAAGATGGTCCGCTTCGAGATCCAGGAGCGTTTTGCCCTGTTCGGGGGGCCCCGTCTCCAGGACATGGCCTCGCTGTACGGCCAGCTGGACACCACCAAGGAGCTGAGGGACTTCTTCACCCTGACCGACCTGCGGGTCAGGCTGCTCCGGCCGGCCACTGGGGCCACCAGTGTTAACCAGCACAACCTCTCCAAATACTTCTACGCCATCTCCAACCTGGACATTCGTGGCCGGTGAGAGCTCCTTGCCCCTTCTGGCCAGAGTCGCAGACCCCACACTTCACACCCGGGGGGTGCCGTGTCAGGCCAACATCTGGGGCACTCACAGGAACAACATCTGGGGCAATCACACGGCCACGTTCTGGGGGCACTCACAGGGACAACATCTGGGGGCACTCACACGGCCAACATCTGGGGTACTCACAGGGACAACATCTGGGGGCACTCACATGGCCAACATCTGGGGCACTCAGGACCAACATCTGGGGGTAACTCACAGGGACTACATCTGGGGTTAACTCATTGGGACAACATCTGGGGGGGCACTTACAGGGCCAACATCTGGGGCATTCATGGTCACCATCTGGGGGTAACTCACGCGACCAACATCTGGGAGGGCACTCACAGGGTCAACATCTGGGGGAGCTCAGTGTCAACATCTGGGGGCACTGTATCAGAACCAACATGTGGGAGCATTCGCAGGGCCACCATCTGGGGGATAGTCTATCAACTTGGTGATACTCCATCAGGGCAAATATCTGGTGTTCCCTATCAGAGCTTACATCTGGGATACTTTATCAGGGATAACATCTGGCATGGCACTCTTATCAGTTCTCATCTGGAGGGCACTATATCGGAGTTAACATCTGACACACAATCTCAATGAACACCTGAAGTGCAGTCCATCAGGGCCAACATCTAATTACGAGGAGCGATTACACAAACTAGGGTTCCTTCGTGTTGGATCTATATTCAGTCTGGGTTGGTGAGTTCCCATTTTCACATTACACAATCTCCAGGGCTCGGAGCCATTCCCTCATTATTCCACACTCAGCTTCTGGGAGGCTTGATCCAGCTTTTAGCCGAGGACAATCTTCAGACACTAATTGGAGAACAGGAGCAGTAAAATGTTTACACTGCCGTTAATGTGACTCCAAGGAACTGTCTGGGTATCTGCTTAGTTCAGCAAACAGTGCCCAGAACTGACAATTTGCTGAATGTGCAACGTACAATCTGCGGATTGTGAAGCTTCACCCTCGCAGTGAGTTAAACAGCGGCTCGATGCTGTTAGCACAGAGTCACCGAGACCAGCGTTCTCACGCTTCATGGCACAGAGACCGTCACAGCACTTTGGGCCTTTTCAAATCGCATTTACTGAACCACAACAACAACAAAATCTCATCCTTGTCTAAAAATCCCTCCATGGCCTCTCCCCCTCCCTATCTCTGTAACCACCTCCCACCCTACAGCCCTCCGAGATCTCTGCTCTCCTCCAACACCAGGAACAGCCCTCCGAGATCTCTGCTCTCCTCCACCACAGGCCTCTTGTCCATCCCCCACTCCCTTCGCCCCACCATTGGTGGCCATGCCTTCAGCTGCCTGGGCCCTGAGCTCTAGAATTCCCTCCCTGAACATCTCCCTCTCTACCTCTCTCTCCTCCTTTAAGACGCTCCTAAAACCGACCTCTTAGACTAAGCTTTTGGTCACCTGTCCAAATATCTCCTTTTGTCGCTCGTGTCAGTTTATCAGATTTATGCTCCTGTGAAGCACCTTGGGACGTTTTACTAGTTAAAGGCGCTTTATAAATGCAAGTTGTTGTTGCAGTTGCAGGTGTTGTTGTAAAGAAATAACTTGTGAGAGGCACTCTATAAATGCAAGCTCTTCCTTTGAGGGGCCTGGAAGGCTGGAGCTGATCAGAAACTCTCTCCTAACGTGTTCTTGTTGCTGCCCAGAATCTGATCGTCAATCAGCGGAAACACACCCAGAAACTGACCCGCCGCCTGGGTTGAAAGGCAATAAGTGGGAGAAAAATGTTGCTGTTTGCAGAGCGAAGCTGGGAAAGGGAGAGCGGACTCGCGGAGCGGCCAGTCCCCAGTCTAACCCGGCTGCTCAGCTTATTTGAAACCAGCTTGCTGTTGTTTTTTGCCAGGTGTAAGTGCAATCTTCACGCCAACAACTGTATCTGGGAGAAGAGGAAGCTGAGTTGCGAGTGTGAGCACAACACGACGGGGCCGGACTGCGGGAGATGCAAGAAAGGCTTTCAAGGCCGAGCGTGGAGAGCGGGCTCGTACCTCCCAATCCCCAAAGGGACGGCCAATGTCTGTGAGTAACCAGAGCTGCTCCGGCCCGGCCCAGTGCCGGCACCAGATTCCCTTCACATTTCATTCTCAGCCCAACTCCCGGCAATGTACCGACTCCAAAATACAACCCACCCATCTTTGTCATTGTGTTCATGTGGGAACAGAGACTCACAGCGGGAGATTGGACAGAGCCAAGGACAGAGATAGGGTCCGTGCCCACAGCTCCACACTGAGAGGGGCGGGGGAGGGGGGGTGGGGAGAGAGAGAGGGAGAGGGGAGAGAGGAAGAGGGGAGAGAGAGAGAGCAGGGCAGAGGGAGGGAGCGAAAAAGGGGGGAGAGAAAGAGAGACGGAGGGAGAGAGAGAGGGGTGTGTAGACAGAGAAAGAGAGAAATAAAGAATGAAAGAGAACAAACAAAAAGTGAGAAAGTGGGAAACAGAGAAATAGAGAATGTGAGAAAGAGGGAGAGAGAGAAGCAGAGTAAGTAACTGAGAATGAGAGATGGAAAGTAAGGGAGAAGAAAAGAGAGAGAAAAGGAAAGTGAGAAAGAGAATGGAAGAAATCTAGAAAAGGAAATAAAAATGAAAGAAAGATTATCCAATTAGTCCCACTCCCCGCTCTTTCCCCATGGACCTGCAAATGTTGCCTTTTCAAGTATTTATCCTACTCCCTTTTGAAAGTTATGATTGAATCTGCTCCCACCGCCCTTTCAGGCAGCGCATTCCAGACCACAACAACTCGCTGCGTAAAAATAATCCTCATCTCCCTCTGGGTCTTTGGCCAATCACCTTCAATCTGTGTCCTTGGGTTCCCCACCCTCCTGCCCCTGCAAACAGTTTCTCCTTATTCACTCCATCAAAACCCTTCCTCATTTTGAAGCCCTCTATCAATGTAATGTCGGGGTCAGTGAGCGAGGGGGATCGCTGGCATTATGTAGAGGGTGAGGTTGTAATAGCAGGGGTTGAATTTGCTGAAACCTCACTCCGGACACCCACACATACAGAGCCAGCAGTGAGGTGCAGACTGATGTGAGAATGGAATGTTCACAGCTGGGTGAACATCTGGGGAACAGCTGGGGAGGGTGAGAGGAGAATAAGCCTCTGTGTAATCAATATCTGAAGCAGATCAGGAAGTGAAGGTTGTGAGGGACATCTGTGGCCTGCTGTGTGTGGAATGTCCCGAGATCAATATCCAGATAGTGAGCTGACTGGGCAGTGGGGGAGGGGTGTGTGTGACCACTGATGGCCTTACGTATTAACCCTGCGTACTTACACACTAATCGCACGTAGTGGGAGCGTCCCCATGTCCTACCTTCCGGGAGCACTTTTGCAACTCCACCTGGTCTCACACAGGGCTGGTGTGAGCGCTCAGAGGATGCAGCACGCCAATCCCCCATCAGTTCCTTGTTCGTGAGTTTGACTGACATCGATCTGATGAACATTCCGTGTGATGGGTTGTGGTAATGTGTTTATCGATAAAGATTGTTAATCAGACGTCTCTATAATTCTGTTTCCGTTTCCCTCTCCAGGCCTCCCTGACCCCGTGGCGAGTGGCCGTAAGTAGGACCTATGCTCTCTGACCTGTGACCTGCTGACCCAGAGCCCATTTCTGTATCGGGAATGATCCGCTTCCCTCAAACCTCCCTCATCACTCACTGAGCGAGGAACAGGTGTAGGTGTGAGCAGAGGCCGAGTGTGAGCGGGGGCTGGGTATGAGCAGGGGCTGAGTGTGAGCAGGTGAAGGTGTGAACAGGTGAAGGTGTGAGGAGGTGTATGTGTGAGCAGGGCTGGGATCAGGAGTCTGCTTGTCCGTGCATCTATGGAGTAAAGTATAATCTCCTCGAGCGGTGCAGCAGATATGAAGCAGGGAAGATGTAATATATATGACCCACATCTCAGCTGAGATGAAAATGCTTCTCACTGTGTCTCAGTGAGAATGTTCAGTGAGAAGTGGAGGGAAGATTTGTAGAAAGCCATATGGTGGCTGAGGCCGAGATCAATGGGGACCTGTTGTAATCCCGTTATCCCAGATACAGGAATGGGAACTGGGTGAGTGTCTCGGCCTCAATCTGTTCCCCTTTGTTCCTGGATCTTACATCAACTTGTTCCCATTTATTTAACCCTTCGCATGCTGCCCATGTCATTCCAAACCATCCGCCATATCGCAACCCCGAACCAACACCCAGACTGACCGGGAGCAGAGTGACCATAACTCCCCATACTGACTGGGAGTGAACATAACTCCCCACACTGACCGGGAGTGACCATAACTCCCCACACTGACCGGGAGTGACCATAACTCTCCACACTGACCGGGAGTGACCATAACTCCCCACACTGACTGGGAGTGACCATAACTCCCACACTGACCAGGAGCAGAGTGACCATAACACCCCACACTGACCGGGAGCAACCATAACTCCCCACACTGAAAGGGAGTGACCATAACTCTCCACACTGACCGGAAGTGACCATAACCCACCACACTGACCGGGAGTGACCATAACCCACCACACTGACCGGGAGTGACCATAACCCACCACACTGACCGGGAGTGACCATAACTCTCCACACTGACCGAGAGTGACCATAACTCTCCACACTGACCAGGAGTGACCATAACCCACCACACTGACCGGGAGTGACCATAACTCTCCACACTGACCAGGAGTGACCATAACTCCCCACACTGACCGGGAGTGACCATAACTCTCCACACTGACCGGGAGTGACCATAACTCCCCACACTGACCGAGAGTGACCATAACTCTCCACACTGACCGGGAATGACCATAACTCTCCACACTGACCGGGAATGACCATAACTCCCCACACTGACCGGGAGTGACCATAACTCTCCATACTGACCTGGAGTGACCATAACTCTCCACACTGACCGGGAGTGACCATAACTCCCCACACTGACCGGGAGTGACCATAACCCACCACACTGACCGGGAGTGACCATAACTCCCCACACTGACCGGGAGTGACCATAACTCCCCACACTGACCAGAAGTGACCATAACTCTCCACACTGACCGGGAGTGACCATAACTCCCCACACTGACCAGGAGTGACCATAACTCTCCACACTGACCGGGAGTGACCATAACTCTCCACACTGACCGGGAGTGACCATAACCCACCACACTGACCGGGAGTGACCATAACTCCCCACACTGACCGGGAGTGACCATAACTCCCCACACTGGCCGGGAGTGACCATAACTCCCCACACTGACCGGGTGTGACCATAACCCACCACACTGACCGGGAGTGACCATAACTCTCCACAATGACCAGGAGTGACCATAACTCCCCACACTGACCAAGAGTGACCATAACTCCCCACACTGACCGGGAGTGAGCATAACTCTCCACACTGACCGGGAGTGACCATAACCCACCACACTGACCGAGACTGGGGGTCTATGAAACGTTACACTTTGACCCCAAACCTGCTCCTTTCCTGCCCAGGTACAGCCAGAACCGATACTCAAAACCTTAATCACCGACACAAACTGAACTAAAGACAAACTAGTTCCAATGTCTGGCGATGAATCTCCATTTTCTGCTGAATTATTGAGTGAGTTGTGGCTGGATTCAGTTACACTGAATAATAACAGGGAGACTCCATCACATCCGGCATTACACAGTTTGCCTTTCAAACCCTCAACCCACTCGAATGTACCGAAATCCCACAATAACAGCCTGTCACGGCCTCACCCCATTTAATCATCTCTCCGCGGACCAGATTCCCACTAATTATCCATCGATCCACTTCGAGCGACAGCCCGGGCAGTGAGTAGACCCGGGGGAGTGATTGATTGATCCGACATTGGTTCCCGGTCCAGCAACGCATCCAATTTATAATTCTCATCCTCGCGTTCAAATCCCTCCGTGGCCCCACCCCTTCCTATCTCAGTCAACCCTTCCCACCCTACACCCCTCCCTCTCAGTAAACACTCCCACCCTGCAGCCCTCCCTATCTCAATAAATCCCTCTCACCCTACACCCCTCCCTATCTCTATAACCTCCCTCCAGCCCTACACCCCTCCCTATCTAGTAACCCCCTCCCACCCTACAACCCTCCCTATCTCTATAACCCCCTCCCACCCTACAACCCTCCCTATCTCTGTAACCTCCTCCATCCCTAACGCCTTCCCAAGCCTCCAGCTGCCTGGGCCCGAAGCTCTGGAATTCCCTCCCTAAACCTCTCCACACCATCTCTCTCTGCTCCTTTAAGAATC
Organism: Pristiophorus japonicus; assembly: GCF_044704955.1. Classification (NCBI taxonomy): domain Eukaryota; kingdom Metazoa; phylum Chordata; class Chondrichthyes; family Pristiophoridae; genus Pristiophorus; species Pristiophorus japonicus. Next base: position 6,919 of record NW_027254754.1, read on the forward strand.
TCCTTAAAACCTATCACTTTGACCGAGCTTTTGGTCACCTGTCCTAATATCTCCTCCCGAGTCTCGGTGTGAGTTTCTGTCTGATTGGCGGTGTAGCGGAGATGGAAATGTCTGTTTGCTTGTCTCTCGGACACTCCTGCCATCCCGGACAGTGTCCACTCGATGTGTGTGCACACAGTACAGATGTTCTCCAGCTGGGATTAATAATTGCTGATTTCTCCTGACACATGCAGCTGACCCAAAGCTCGGTCGCACACGGCCAAGAATCTCATCACTAGAGGTCACGACCCCAGAGCAAGGTAGGAACTCTCAAACACCGCGACTGGCTCAGAGCACAGCAGAAAGCAAGGATTTGCATTTATATATTGTTCCTTCAGGACTGCCCCTCCGGCAGGGCAGTAATCCCTCAGTACTGCCCCTCAAACAGTGCAGTACTCCCTCAGTTCTGCCCCTCTGGCAGTGCAGCATTCCCTTAGTACAGCCCCCCCCACAGTGCAGCACTCCTTCAGTACTGCCCCTCCAACAGTGCAGTGCTCCCTCGGAACTGCCCCTCCGACACTGCAGCGCTCCCTCAGTACTGCACTGGGAGCGTCAGTCTGGATTATGGGCTCAAATCTCTGGAATGGGACTTGAACCGATGACCTTCGGACTCAGAGGCGCGCGTGCTGCCAACTGAACCACTGTTGAAAGGCCCCTAACTTGGCAGTGCTGTATAAAACCCGGCACAGACTCTATAAACCTGGGATTGGGACCATCCATTGCCATCTGCCTGATTCAATGCAAACCGTAACTAGCCAGGAGTCTGATGTTTTCCCCTCACTGCTAAAAGCCTCAGTGTTCCCTCCCTCCCTCCCTCCCATTCCAGCCATTTCCTCCCCACCTCTCATTCCTGCAGCATGTGACCCTCTCACAGTCTGCAAACTGTCTGTGTCCCGTCTACACTCTCTGTCTTTTCCCTGCAAGCCTGCGAATGCTTCGGCCATTCGAACCGGTGCAGTTACCTGCTGTAAGCACAACACTAGAGGCCGACACTGCCAGTTATGTCGGCTGGGCTACCACCGAAACCCTTCAGCACAGCTGGACCACCACAACGTTTGCCTAGGTCAGTTCCTGTTACAATCTCTGCTCTCTCCTTCTTTCACCCTTCTGCTTTCAGCCCAAAACAAGATAAAGAAACAAAGAAAATACCTTCGATAGGGCTGAGCAAAGCGCGTCGGAAATCAGCTCCTCTTTCCCCAGTGACCAGCCTCAATCCAACCTTTCCCCAGTGACTAGACCCTGACCCAACCTTTCCCCAGTGACCAGCCTCAATCCAACCTTTCCCCAGTGACTAGACCCCGACCCAACCTTTCCCCAGTGACTAGACCCCAACCCAACCTTTCCCCAGCGACTAGACCCCGACCCAATTTTTCCCTAGTGACCAGCCTCAATCCAACCTTTCCCCAGCGACCAGGCCCCGACCCAATCTTTCCCCAGTGACTAGACCCCAACCCAACCTTTCCCCAGCGACTAGGCCCCGACCCAACCTTTCCCCAGTGACTAGGCCCCAACCCAACCTTTCCCCAGTGTCTAGGCCCCAACCCAACCTTTCCCCAGTGACTAGGCCCCAACCCAACCTTTCCCCAGTGACTAGGCCCCAACCCAACCTTTCCCCAGTGACCAGGCCCCAACCCAACCTTTCCCCAGTGACTAGGCCCCAACCCAACCTTTGCCCAGCGACCAGGCCCCGACCCAACCTTTCTCCAGTAACCAGGCCCCGACCCAACCTTTCTCCAGCGACCAGGCCCCGACCCAACCTTTCCCCAGTGACTAGGCCCCAACCCAACCTTTCCCCAGTGACTCGGCCCTGAACCAACCTTTTCCCAGCAACTCGGCCTCAACCCACCCTTTCCCCAGCAATGAGGCCCTGATCCAACCCATCAATGAGGGTTTGGTGTAGGCTTTCCCTAGCGATGAGGCCTGGCCAAGGCTTTCCGTAGCGATGAGGCCTGTCCCAGGCTTTGTTGAGTTATAGCGAAAGCTCTGTGTTTTGACGATATACTCATCGTCTCCCTGTCTCCATTGTTTTTCAGGAATTTGTATGTTGTTTGTACTCTCAGTAAACGACCATCCTGCATTGTAGCAGCGTCGCTTCCCTCTGCTCAATGTTACCCCTCCCCCCCAGTGTCCACCAACAATCCTCTCTCTCCATTTCCTCATCTCCTCCCATTCTCCACACACACAATTACACAGAATGTGCAGCACTGAAACAGGCCATTCGGCCCAACCGCTCCATGCCGGTGTTTATGCTCCACACGACCCTCCTTCCACACCTCTTCATCTCACCCAATCAGCATATCCTTCTATTCCTTTTGCCCTCATGTGTTTATCTCGCTTCCCCTTAAATGCATCGATACTATTCGCCTCAATCACTCCCTGTGGTAGTGAGTTCCATTCTCTGGATAAAGAAGTTTCTCCTCCATTCCCTATCGGATTTATTAGTGACTAGCTTATATTTTTGACCCAAGTTTTTGACTCCCTACAAGTGGAATCATCTTCTCTACGTCCACCCTATCAAACCTCTTCACAATTTTAAAGACCTCGATCAGGTCACCCCTCAGTCTTCTCTTTCCCAGCAAAGAGCCCCAGCCTGGTCAACCTTTCCTGATAGGTACAACATCTCAGTTCTGGTATCATCCTTGTAAATCTACTTTGTACCTTCTCCAGTGCCTCTATGTCCTTTTTATAATACGGAGACCAGAACTGTGCACAGTGCTCCAAGTGCGGTCTAACCAAGGTTCGATACAAGTTTAACATCACTTCTGTGCTTGTGCATTCTATCCTCTATTGATGAACCTGGCTTGTTTTTTCTGGCCTTGTTAACCTGCGTTAATTCTGTGCAGTTGCCCCAGGGAGTGGAACACGGGCCGTGTGCAGTCAGTGTGTGGAGGATTGAAGCTGTTTGTAAAGTGTTGGAGACTTGTTTCACCCCCACAGTCTGAGCCTCCCTTGTCCCGGCTCGCACTCATTCCTGTCGCTGAGATTGTGTCGCTGTGTTTATTGGGAACAGCCGTGTGCAGTGTGTGTGTTGTCTTGTTTCTGCAGACTGTGAGTGTCACCCTGATGGCTCGCTCCACCATCGCTGTAATGACACGGGATATTGTGACTGTAAGGAGGGGGCGACAGGGCCCAAGTGTGACAGGTGCCTGCCTGGATACTACTGGCACAGGGGCTGTCGAGGTAAGTAACCGTTCCAGCACCAGCCCCTCCCCTCACTCCGCCCCGGATTCTGGGTGTCAGGGTCAGCAGAGTATCCGATAGCAGAGGTAACGTGGGGGGAAACACAGAGGCTTTTAGTGAGTGAATCCCCCTGGACTCTCCCATCACCTGCCACACAATTAGTGGCACAGCTCCTCGCAAAGGGAGGCCTGGAGTTCAGTGAGGGCGGGTCATAGAATCAGACAGCACAGAAGGAGGCCATTCGGCCCATCGGGCCTGTGCTGGCTCTTTGAAAGAGCGATCCAATTACTCCCACTCCCTGCTCTTTCCCAATAGACCTGCACATCTTTCCTTTTCAAATATTTATCCAATTCCCTTTTGAAAGTTACGATTGAATCTGCTCTCACCGCCCTTTCAGGCAGCGCATTCCAGATCACAACAACTCGCTGCATAAATAAACTCTTCCCATCTCCCCTCTGGTCCTTTGCCAGTTACCTTCAACCTGTGACCTCTGGTCCCTGACCCTCCTGCTCCTGGAAACATCTTCTACTTATTTACTCGATCAAAAACCTTTCACAATTGTGAACACCACTATTAAATCTCCCTTTAACCTTCTCTGCTCGAAGGAGAAGAATCCCAGCTTTTCCAGTCTCTCCACATAACTGAAGTCCCACATCCCCAGTATCATTCCTGTAAATCTTCTCTGCTCCGTCTCCAAGGCCTTGACATCCTTCCTAATGTGCCCAGAATTAGACAGAATAATTGGACACAGAATTTAATCCTCAGTCTCTGCCTCAATATTTAATCCCATCCTAACTTGCACCAAGTCCCGTTCACCCATCCCCCCTGTGCTCGCTGATCCTCATTGGCTCCCAGTCTGGCAATGCCTCAAATTTAAAATTATCATGTTTGTGTTCAAATCCTTCCATGGCCTCATACCTACCTATCTCTGTAACCTCCCTCCAGCCCTACACCCCTCCCTATCTCTGTAACCCCCTCCAGCCCGACACCCCTCCCTATCTCTGTAACCTGCTCCAACCCTACACCCCTCCCTATCTCTGTAACCCCCCCTCCAGCTCTACACCCCTCCCTATCTCTGTAACCTCCTCCAGCCCTACATCCCTCCCTATCTCTGTAATCCCCTCCAGCCCTACACCCCTCCCTATCTCTGTAACCCCCTCCAGCCCCACATCCTTCCCTATCTCTGTAACCCCCTCCAGCCCTACACCCCTCCCTATTTCTGTAACCTCCTCCAGCCTGACACCCTTCCCTATCTCTGTAACCCCTTGCAGCCCTACACCCCTCCCTATCTCTGTTACCTCCTCCAGCCCTACACCCCTCCCTATCTCTGTAACCCCCTCCAGCCCTACACCCCTCCCTATCTCTGTAACCCCCTCCAGCCCTACACCCCTCCCTATCTCTGTAACCTGCTCCAGCCCTACATCCCTCCCTATCTCTGTAACCCCCTCCAGCCTTACACCCCTCCCTATCTCTGTAACCCCCTCCAGCCCTACACCCCTCCCTATCTTTGTAACCCCCTCCAGCCCTACACCCCTCCCTATCTCTATAACCCCTCCAGCTGCATAACCCTCCACGATCTCTGTGCTCCTCCAGTTCTGGCCTCTTGCATATCCCCGACTCTAATCACTCAACCATTGGGGGCCGTGCCTTCAGCTGCCTGGGCCCGAAGCTCTGGATTTCACTCCATAAACCTCTCCACCTCTCGCTCCTCCTATACGACAATCCTTAAACCCGACTTCTTGGGCCAAGCTTTTGGTCCCCTGTCCTAATATCTCCTTTTGTGTCTCGGTGTTAAATTTTGTCTGATAACCTGTGAAGCACCTTGGGACGTTTTAGTACATTTAAGATGCTATATAAATGCAAGTTGTTGTAAAAGTGAGAGAGAGTTGGAACAATCTGTAACGTGGGAGAGTTTCTATGACCTGACCTTTCTTTTCTCTGACCTCTTGCAGCGGGCGTGTGCGATAACTTTCTGACGCGGTGTGAGAACGGAGGAGTTTGTGAGGACAATGGGAGGTGTGTGTGCCCCACTCCCTACACCGGGCTCCTGTGTGAGAAAGGCCAGTGTGGGGAGGAAGTGGGAGGGTGTGTCTCCCAATCCCCGCGGGACCCCACCTTACACCGGGTGCTGCTGTCGCTGACTGCGCTGCTAACCACCGCTAACGGCCGCCCGCCGCTCTGACCGGCTTCCAGCGCCATGGCCGCTCACGGGAAGGTGCGAAGAGCGCAGGAGAATCCAGCGTTTACTGCGTCGCCGGTAAAACACGCTCCCCTCACTCGCTCCCACCCCTGGGAAAGGCAAAGTGGAACCGAGGCCGGAGCCCACCCAGCCCGACTGGATGTGAGAGGCCGGAAGGAATGGGCAGTCAGTGGGGACTGGACTCTCGGACTCCCCGCGGGGCCCAGGCAGCTGCTAATATTCATTCTGTAATCGCCAGCCGCTCGGCCCATGTCCAGCTTTGGGACAAAGAAAGAAAGAAAGGACTTGCATTTCTACATCGCCTTTCACCCTCTCAGGATGGCCCAAAGCACCTAACAGACAATGAAGGACTTTCTCAACAAACAGCAATGTGATAATGACCAGACAACCTGTTTTCGTGATGTTGGTCAAGGGATAAATATTGGCCAGGACACCGGGGATAATTCACCCGCTCTTCTTCAAAATCTTGAAATGGGATCTTTTACACCCACCTGAGAGGGCAGACGGAGCCTCGGTTTAATGTTTCATCCTAAAGATGGTACCTCCGATAGTGCAGCACTCACTCATACTTGTTAATGTTTTGTCTATAATGCACTTATAAATGACTCCACAAGGCAATGTGTTGTACTCAAACTGTAGTGACCTTGGTCCTTTATTTGTAACTCTAGAGTCAGGCACAAGCTTGGTGGGCAGCCTTTTATACTGGGCCCTGCACACCTATGCAGGTGACCCTCAGTTCTCCCACTGCAGTGCCCTCTGGTGGACAGCCTCTGCCACAGGAGCAGGAAACCCCGGTCTCCACCAGTTGCACCCTCTGGTGGCGCCAGCATAGTTTATACACAGTATAAACCTTATTGCTGGTACATCAGTTAACAAGTCTCCATCTTATGTAACTATATAGTGACTACACAGAGAGTATATCTATGGTCTGCATATATAACAGTTACACTCCATCACTCTCAGTCCATCCACTCCCTCCTTTCCTCACTCCCTCCCTCACTCCATTTGGCAGTGCAGCACTCCCTCAGTACTTCCCCCTCTGACAGTGCATGGATGAGATGACATCACTCACTCGGTACTGCACTAGGAGTATCTGCCTGGATTATGGGCTCAATTCTTTTGGGGCCAACTTGAACCCACGACCTTCTGACTCAGAGGTGAAGTGCTGCCACTGAACCGCAGCTCATACCTAAAGTTCAACTTTCCTTTAAAAAAAACTCTGAAATTTCTCCGAACCTGTTTCTCATCGACTGTCAGGAAGAAACCTGAGCAAACAATGATATCAACAGACTTCCTCAATGAAATATTTACTGCCTCTGTTGACAGGATGTCGAATGAGAGTTAAAACAAGTTGAAATATACAGGTTGGAAAGATCAATAATTCAAAGATGTGTTCCTTATTTCTGACTGAAGTCAGCTGAAATATAAATCTCAGGCACGGACACACGGGACAGGGAGAGTCTGTGGAAAGTATTTGGGTTTCTGTATGTTCACTTTCCAGCGACCTTTTTATCAGTGTCGATGTTTATTTGTAAACTTCTCACTTCTTCCTCCTTCATTGTTACAACCATTCCATCTTCCCTTTCCCTCCCTCTCACTGCCCAACATTGACTGGATGGGAGGGTGAGCTTGTAACTCCCTCCCAGGTCTCTGACACAGCTGCTGCAACATCTGGGGAAGGGCCTTAGACTCAAACACCAACATCCTTGCAAGAAAGACCTTGCCTTGATATAAATGGTGCTCAGGAGATAGAAAGTCCTTGAATATAGAAATATTTCTCGAACCTCCAATTGGGATTTAAACTAATGGAGGGTGGATGGGAGATTTCAGGAAAGAGTAAATTTAAAAGCAGCAAGAGAAATGTCAAGGCACTGGAGCAGAATAGAGTTTTGGGTAAAAATAAGCAGACTGGGTCAGGAAGAGACGGAGACAGTAACAAAGTTAATAAGGCATCAGTGACTAAGGTGACATCAGGGAAGAATATAAATAAGTCAAAGCTAAAGGCACTATATCTGAATGCGTGAAGCATTCACCATAAAATAGATGAATTAATAGCGCAGATAGAAATTAATAGTTTTGAACTAATAGCCATTCCAGAGACGTGGTTGCAAAGTGGCGAAGGTTGGGAACTAAATATTACAGGATACTTACCTTTTAAAAGAGATAGGCAACATGGAAAAGGTGGAGGGGTAGCCCTGATAATAAAGGATGGGATAAAGACAGTCGAGAGAAAGGACCTTAGCTCCGAAAATCCAGAAATAGAATCAGTTTGATTGGAGCTAAGAAATAGCATGGGGCTGAAAACTTTGGTGGGAGTTGTTTTTTGGCCCCCGAACAGGAGTTGTAATGTAGGGCAGAGTATAAATCATGAGAATTTGGAAGCACATGTAATAAGGGTAATACAGTAATCATGGGGAACTTTAATCTACATATAGACTGGGCAAACCAAATTTTCAGTAATAGTGTAGAGGACAAATTCATGGAATGTATACAAAATATGTTGAGGAACCTACTGGAGAACAGGCTATTTTAGATCTAGTATTGTGCAATGAGGAAAGGTTCATTAATAAGCTGTAGTAAAGGGGCCTTTAGGGAAGAGTGACCCTAATGTGATAGAATTTTACATAAGTTTGAAAGTGATTTAGTTAAATCCGAAACTAGGGTCTTAAATCTAAATAAAGCAAACTACGTAAGTATGTGGGGTGAATTGGCTAAGTTGGAAATTACATTAAAAGGTATGATGGTGGACAGGCAATGGATAGCATTTAAAGAATTAATACATCATTTATAACAAAAATACATTCCTTTAAGGTACCAAAACCCCACAGGAAATATGGTTCAACCGTGGCTAATGAGAATAGTAAAAATAGTATTAGATCAAAGGAAGAGGCTTATAATGTTGCCATAAAAAGTAGCAAGCCAGAGGATTGGGAGGATTTTAGAATTCAGCAAAGGAGGACCAAGAAATTGATAAAGAAAGAGAAATTAGAATATGAGAGTACAAACAGACTAAAAGCTTCTATAGATATGTAAAATGGTATAGGTATAGAAACAGGAAAAAATTAGTGAAAGTAAATGTGACTCCCTGACAGGCTGAAATAGGAGATATTATAATGTGGAATATGGAAATAGCAGAGAAATTAAACAGATATTTTGTGTTTGTCTGTCTTCACCGAAGAAGACGCAAACAACTTAGCAGAAATAGTAGAGAATGAGGAACTGAAAGAAATTAATATTAGTCAAAAAATGGTACTGGAGAAATTAATGGCACTGAAAGCCTATAAATCCCCTGGACCTGATGGCCTACATCCTTGGGTTTTGAAAGAGGTGGCTATAGAAATAGTGGATGCATTGGTTATCATCTTCCAAAATTCTATAGATTATAGGATGGTTCCCGCAGATTGGAAGATAGCAAATGTAACCCCACTATTTAAGAAAGGAGGGAGAGAGAAAACTGGGAACTACAGTCCAGTTAGCCTGGCATCAGTTGCAGGGAGAATTCTAGAATCTATTATTAAGGGCACATAGAAAATAATAATAAGATTGGATTTATGAAAGGGCAATCTGTCTGTCTGTACAATACAAGGGACATAGGTTGAGAATACTAATCCTCAAATAATTAAATCTTGTTCACTCTTGTTAACTATCTATCATTTCTTGCAAATTAACGTAATTCCTTATGAAAATGACTGATCCAATCCCCCTCCAATATCTAATCCTTTCTGATATCACCATTATAAAAACCTGATCCTCTTTCCACAAATATGAAATCTCAGTAATAGGTTCAGTCTCGAAGGCCGCAATCTTTACTCTTTTGTCTCCTGTCTGAGCTCAGATGCTGCAATGTGGTTTCTGTTTCATTTCTCCTGGTATTTGTCAAAGAAAGATTTCTCCCCTCACTAAACTAATGATGTGCCTGAGATCAGACAGCTCCAGCATTCAAACCCAGCGACCTTTCCCCCATATCCACCTCACATCACAGCGGCTCCCACACTTTCTCATTTTACTCCTTGGGTTTTGCAGCTTGTGACCTCCTTCCACCAATCTCCCGTCATTAGAAAATGGTTACATTGATTTCTGTAACTGCAGGGAGCAGAGTTCAGGATTCCGCCCCTCTCTAAATGTAAAAAGAAATCAGATTCTAATCGTGGGTTCAGTATCCAGGGTCAGTGTGAGCAAAGTATAAATCAGGACATTGCTGGCACAGGATAATAAGCAGCAATCATCCAAATCCCAACCCCAACCAGACCCCAAACCCCAATAATAATATAATATAATCCCTGAAAAGTCCACACCCATTAGTTCAAGGGTCAATCTGATGGTCACCACTCGGTCCAAGGGTCAGTCTGAGGTCACACTCGGTCCAAGGGTCAGTCTGACAGACACCACTCGGTCCAGGGATCAAGGGTCAGTCTGATGGACATCACTTGGCTCAGGGGTCAAGGGTCTGTGATGGACCCCAGGGTCAATCAAGTTGATTGGACCGGGAATTGTTGAAAGGAAAGTTGTTGTTATATCACAGTTTAATAACGGGAGTGAAATAAAATTGAAATCCAGAGACTAGAAGCAGGATGAGAATCTCAATAACCCATCAGATTGCAAACACTGAAATCTCTGCTCCTTTGTGTGTAGGAAGCACTTTATAGAATAATCCCAGGGTTTAGAGAAATTAAACGGACATGATCCCTCCTCGGCCACATTTCTTTCTTCAATCTCCACACTGACCTCGTTTCCTCATTCGATGCATCAGCGAAAAAACAATTTCAACCAACAGCTCAGAGTCAGCCGTGGCTCAGTGGGCAGCACTCTCGCCTCTGGGTCAGAAGGTCGTGGGTTCAAATCTCACTCCAGAGACTCAAGCACAGAATCCAGGCTGACACTCCCAGTGCAGTACTGAGGGAGCGCTGCACTGTTGGAGGGTCAATACTGAGGGAGTGCTGCAATGTTGGAGGTGCAGTACTGAGGGAGTGCTGCACTGTCAGAGGTTCAGTACTGAGGGAGCGCTGCACTGTTGGAGGGTCAATACTGAGGGAGTGCTGCAATGTTGGAGGTGCAGTACTGAGGGAGTGCTGCACTGTCAGAGGTTCAGTACTGAGGGAGCGCTGCACTGTTGGAGGGTCAATACTGAGGGAGTGCTGCAGTGTCGGAGGCACAGTACTGAGGGAGTTTTGCATGGTTTATATCGCTCATTATACAGCACAGTGTGTGGGATATGCTGTCATTGGGAATAATTGTCTAGTACTTGGGATAATATAAATGAAAGATTTGTCATGGAATTCTGGGAAACAGTGAGGATTATCCGATGGTTAATGATTGTAATAAATCGAGGCCAACACACACTATAACTGAACGTTACTGCTGGAAATTCTCGCTCTGCACCAGGCCATTACTGCGAGAGATGGGACTAGACCACTCAGTGAGAGCATTGAGCGAGACTTAACCTTGTCTTAATCCAGTAATTCTCTGTAATTTTATTGCCTGTGTAATGTTACTGATGTTCTCAGTATTGATATTGTGTTAACACAATCTGTAAGGGTTATGGGTCAGGTTATTGATACTATTAGCGCTCCCAGTAATACCAGGAGATCTGAGTATCAATATAATCACAGGAAGAGTCACAGAGAGCCCGCCCTCAACACACTGCCTCAATCCACGAGGCCAGGAGGCACTCACTGATTCCTGGAGAGTTTGGGCTCAATTCAGGCCATCGTTAATTAACTCTGCGCTCTCTCACAATTAATTCTTCATTCATCACTATGGTAACAGTATCATGGGATGTATCAGAGGGGTACGGTTGGTGTAGTGGCCATCCTATAACATCATCAATTTGCATTTATATAGCACCTTTAATGTAGTAAAACGTCTCAAGGCACTTCACAGGAGCGTAAATCTGACAAAATATGACACCGAGCCACATAACGATATATTAGGGCAGGTGACCAAAAGCTTGGTCAAAGAGGTAGGTTTTAAGGAGCATCTTAAAGGAGGAGAGAGATAGAGAGATGGATTGGTTTCGGGAGGGAATTCCAGAGCTTAGGGCCCAGGCAGCTGAAGGCACGACCACCAATGGCAGGGTGATATAATTTAGAGATTCACAAGAGGCCAAAATTGGAGGAACACAGAGAGCTCAGAGGGTTGGAGGGTGGGAGGAGCTAACAGAAATAGGGAGGGGCAATGCCATGGAGGGATGTGAAAATAAGGATGAGAAGTTAACATTGAGGTGTTGCCAATGTAAGTCAGCGAGCATAGGTGTGATGGATGAACGGGACTTGGTGCGAGTTAGGACTCGGGCAGCAGAGTTTTTGATGAGCTGTAGTTTACGGAGGGTGAAAGATGGAAGGCTGACCAGGGGAGCTTTGGAATAGTGGAGTCCAGAGATAACAAAGGCAAGGATGAGGGTTTCAGCAGCAGATGAGCTGAGTCAGGTGCGGAGACGGGTGATGTTACGGGGATGGATATAGACGGTCTTGGTGGGAAGGATTTGGGGTGGGAAGCTCAGCTCACGGTTAAACAGGATTCCAAGGGTGTGGACGGTCTGGTTCAGCCTCAGACAGTGGTCAGCGATGGGGTCGGTGGTCAGGGAATTGAGTTTGTGGTGGGGACTGAAGACAATGGCTCTGGGCTTCTCAATATGTAAAGGTCTTGTTTCAGTGTAAATTCTGTTCTCCAACAACGGACCTGGTGCTGGGATATTTACCACTCACACAAAATAACAATCGGAAAAATCCCAATGGATATTCAACAGAAATTATCCTTCACAAACCTTGTGAATATTTGCCGGTACTCTGCCAGTTTCTGAGCTAGACCTTTAACTCTTTCCCAGTTCACAGTGGGAATCCCGAGACAGACGGTCCCTGGGCTGTGAGTCTGTTCCAGCAAATTATCACATTGTTCACAATAATGATCCATGTACATCCCAACCTTGTTTCTGAAATGAACAAATGTGTGAAGCACAAAAAACAAAAGTAATATGTCCTTACTATACAGTATAAATGCACATGAGGCCCATACTTGAGAGAAGGTCACTCTGTGAACAGTAACTTTTATTAGCCAGCACTGACGTGATGAAGGTGGGTGGAGCTTCCCCTTTTGTACCTGAAAGTCCAGGTTAGGAGTGTTTCCCACAGGTTCACCACCTAGTGGTCAATGTTCTCACGGTGTACAACTTGGGTCAGTTTATCCATGGGTTACAATGGCAGTTGAATACATGACATCACCTCCCCCAAAGTCTTATTGGGATCTCAGGTTAAGTCTCTCTTGTGGTTTATGCTCCCTTGCAGAGCACCTGAGTTGGGGCTCTGGTTGTTGGGCGCTGAACTGAGTGTCTGCTGTTTGTGGTGCCTCAGCCTGTTCAGTCACCGGTGGTGGAGTGAAGTCTACATCGTGTTCTTCCTCTGCTTCTTCTTTGGTATTGCTGAACCTCCTTTTTGTTTGATCCACGTGTTTGCGGCAGATTTGTCCATTGGTAAGTTTAATTACTAGAATCCTATTCCCCTCTTTGGCAATCACAGTGCCTGTGAGCCATTTGGGCCCTGCAGCGTAGTTGAGGAGAAAGACAGGGTCATTGACATCAATACATCGCACCCGTGCATCCTGTCATGGTAGTCACATTGTGGCTGGTGCCTGCTCTCAACAATTTCTTTCATGCTGGTGTGTATAAGGGATAACCCGGTTTTGAGTATCCTTTTCATTAGCAGCTCTGCGGGTGGAACCCCTGTGAGCGAGAGTGGTCGGGATCTATTGGCCAACAGGAGGCGTGATAAGCGGCTTTGTAGGGAACCCACTTGGATTCTGAGCATCCCCGTTTGATTATCTACTGCTCATTTCGCCTGGCCTTGAGGCCAGCTTGAACAGTGCCGTTCTGACATGGTTGATACCATTGCCTGCCATGAAGTCCTGGAATTCAATGCTTGTAAAGCACGGGCCATTGTCACTGACCAAGACATCCAGTAGACCATGGGTGGTAAACGTTGCCCGTAGACTTTTTACCGTGGCAGAAGATGTGCTTGAATTGAGAATGTCACACTTGATCCATTTGGAGTAGGCGTCTACTACAACCAAAAACATTTTTTCATGAAAGAACCTGCATAGTCCACATGGATGCGTGACCATGGCTTGACAGGCCAGGACCAGGGGCTAAGGGGGGCTTCCCTGGGCGCATTGCCCAGCTGGGCACACGTGTTGCACCTGCGAACACAAAGTTCCACGTCTGCATCTATCCCTGGCCACCAAACGTGTGACTTGGCAATTGCCATCATCATGACAATGCCCGGGTGCTCATTGTGGAGTTCTCTGATGAACACCTCTCTGCCCATCTGGGGCATGACTACTCAGTTTTCCCATAGTAGGCAATCGGCCTGAATCGAGAGTTCATCCTTGTGCCTGTGAAATGGTTTAAATTCCTCAGGGCATGCTCCGTACGTGGCTGCCCAGTCCCCATTGAGGACACATTTCTTGACTAAAGATAGTAGCGGGTCTCTATTTATCCAGACTTTGATCTGACGGGCTGTCACGGGTGAGCCTTCGCTTTCAAAAGCTTCAACAGCCATGAGCATCTCAGCAGCATGCTCAGTTGGTGGCTAGTGGGAGCCTGCTGAGTGCATCGGCGCAGTTTTCTGTGCCGAATGGTATAGTCATAGGCGGCTACCGTGAGTGCCCACCTCTGTATGCGGGCCGATGCATTAGCATTTATGGCCTTGTTGTTGGCCAAAAGGGACGTGAGGAGTTTGTGATCTGTTTCCAGCTCAAATTTCCTGCCAAACAGGTAATGGTGCATTTTTTTTTTACTGCATATATACATGCAAGCGCTACCTTTTCTACCATCCCGTAGCCCCTTTCTGCCTGGGACAGACTTCTGGAGGCATAAGCTACTGGCTGTAACTAACCCTTGGCATTAACATGCTGCAACACACACCCGACCCCATAGGACGACGCATCGCACGTTAAAACAAGTTTCTTACATGGATCATATAGCGTTAACAGATTGTTGGAACATAATAAATTGCGTACTCTATCAAAAGCCCTTTCCTGGCTATCCCCCCAGACCCAATCATGACCTTTGCATAGGAGCACGTGAAGCGGCTCTAAAAGCGTGTTCAATTTGGGAAGAAAGTTACCAAAATAGTTCAGGAACCCCAGGAATGAACGCAGCTCCGTCTTGTTGCAGGGTCTGGGTGCTCTCTGGATCACTTCCGTTTTGGACGCAGTAGATCTGATCCCATCTGCTGCTACCCTCACCCCCAGGAATTCTAACTCTGGAGCTAGGAAGACACACTTCGCCTTTTTCAGTCGCAGCCCTACCCGGTCCAGTCTGTGCAGCACCTCCTCCAGGTTGTGGAGGTGTTCTTCAGTGTTGCAACCTGTGATGAGGATGTCGTCTTGAAAAACCACCGTCCTTGCAATTGACTTGAGGAGGCTTTCCCTATTTCGCTGATAGATCGCGGCGGCCGAACGAATCCCGAACGGACATCTGTTGTACTCAAACAACCCCTTGTGTGTCATGATGGTGGTCAGCTTCTTTGACTCACTCGCCAGCTCCTGGGTCATGTAAGCTGAGGTCAGGTCCAATTTTGAAAAAAATTTGCCACCGGATAGCGTCGCAAAGAGGTCCTCCACTCTCGGTAGCAGGTACTGGTCTCGGAGTGACACACGATTGATGGTGGCCTTGTAATCACCACATATCCTGACCGACCCATCCGCCTTGAGCACCGGCACAATCGGGCTTGCCCAGTCACTGAATTCGACTGGTGAGATGATGCCTTCCCTCAACAGGCGGTCCAATTCGCCTTCTATCTTTTCCCGCATCATGTACGGCACCGCTCTGGCCTTGTGGTGTACTGGCATGGCATCCGGGTTTATGTGAATTACTACCTTTGTCCCCATGAAAGTGCCAATGCCGGGTTGAAATATTGAGTTAAATTTGTCCAGGATCTGTGAGCATGATACTCACTGCACAGAAGAAATTGCATTGACATCGCCCCATTTCCAGTTCATGACAGCGAGCCAACTCCTCCCTTGTAGTGCGGGACCGTCCCCGGGGACAATCCAGAGTGGCAATCTGTTCTCCGAACCTTTGTAGGTGATGACTACCGTGGCGCTGCCTAGCACCGGAATCATCTCCTTTGTATATGTCCGTATCTGTGCGTCAATGGGCAATAATTTTGGCCTCCTGGCGTTGGACAACCAAAACTTGTCAAACTGTTTGATACTCATCAGGGACTGGCTGGCCCCTGTGTCTAGCTCCATTGATACTGGTATGACATTGAAGAGCACTTTCATCATTATCGGTAGCGTCCTGGTGTATGAACTGTATATGTGCTACACATGAACTCGCTGAACTTCAGCTTCCAGCGATTTCCCCCAGTGTTCATCTGGCCTCATCGGGCTTACATCGGGCCCATCCACCTTGTACTTCAATCTGGCTACAGGCTTCGTGCACATACGTACCAAGTGACCGGAGATGTTGCCGTTTCTGCAGGTATATTGCTGATACCTGCAAGCTCTGGCTGTGTGTTTGCCTCCACCCTCCATGAGCCGTTGTTGGAAACAAAAGATTCATTACCAGTCGATCGTCTCCGACTGTCTCTGTAACTGTTCTTAAGCACACCATTGACAGGTGTTAATGGCCCCATTCGTGGCCGCATTGTCCCTTGCGATGGCATGAATCGCTGTTCAGCTAGCCATTGTCTCTGTTGAATTCCCCCTTTGGATTCGCCTACATGCTGGGGCATGTCTGATTACCACTGCCTGCCTGGAGAACTGTGTCTCATGTTAACAATGTTGACTCCCTATCCATTTGCTGCATTTAAACCAAGATTTTTGTCAAACATCATTCTGGTCTCTTCCTCCCCTGAGATAAATGTCTGGGCTATCAGAGCCACCGCTTCCAAGGTCAAGTCTTTGGTCTCAATCAGTTTCCTGAAAACCCCAGCGTGCCCGATGCCTTCAATAAAAACGTCTCGCAGCATTGCCGCTCTGCATGCATCTGTGAACTTACATAGGCTCGCCAGTCGCCGGAGGTCTGCCATGAAGTCTGGAACGATTTGCCCTTCTCGCTGCCAGTGCGTGTAAACCCGATATCTTGCCATGTGCATGCTGCTTGCCGGTTTAAAGTGTTCCCTGATCAACTTACTGAGCTCTTCAAAAGTTTTGACTGCCGGCTTCTCTGGCGCTAGAAGGTCCTTCATCAGGGAGTACGTCCCGGATCCACAAACTGTCAGGAGATGAGTCCAGTGTTTGTCGGCCGAATCCTGTCCCAACCATTCCTTGGTGACGAAACTTTGCTGGAGTCTCTCAATAGTATCGTCCCAATCATCACCAACACAGTACCTCTGGTCTGTGCTGCTAGTGGCCATGCTCACGTGGTTTAAATCCCAGTTTCTCGTCGCCAATAATATGTCCTTACTATACAGTATAAATGCACACGAGGCCCATACTTGAGAGAAGGTCACTCTGTGACCAGTAACCTTTATTAGCCAGCACTGAAGAGATGAAGGTGGGTGGAGCTTCCCCTTTTGTACCTGCAAGAACAGGTTAGGAGTGTCTCCCACAGGTTCACCACCTAGTGGTCAATGTTCTCACAGTGTACAACCTGGGTCAGTTTATACATGGGTTACAATGGCAGTTGAATACATGACAAAAAGGATCATCAGGAGATAAAGCAATCTTATTTCAAGTAAAGCTGGTCATTGATAATGGGAATGGTTGGAATGTCTCCCAGGCTGGTTGTCCCCTCTCAGAATCTGGGTCCTGTTCAGGGTTATGGTTACACAGGGAGGGGCAGTGGGCCCAGACACTTCCTTTGGGATTCTGGGGGAGAGATTTTCTGGAAGGAGGATGTGGTAGAATCAATTAGAAATGGGATTGGCACCAACACTCTGAGCCATGACTCTCCCTCTGGGAATGAGCAGTGAAATTTAAAGCTTGGGGAGGAGGGCTGATGGGAGCCAATTGAGGACTGAATCTCCGTCTTTAAAGAGTCTCGGGAGAGACAGTCTGAAGATGAAGTTATAAAGCACAGAATAGGGAGAGATTCCTCGGAGGAGCAGGTTCAGTTCAATGAGACTCTGACTGAGATCCTGGAGTAATATGGGAGTAAAGGCCGATGTAAAACAGGACACAGGGACAGGCTCCCAGTGCAGGCACAGTGTGGGAATACTGGAGACAAATATGGGAGTAAAGGCCAATGTAAAACAGGACACAGGGTCAGGCTCCCAGTGCAGGCACAGTGTGGGAACACTGGAGTAATATGGGAGTAAAGGCCGATGTAAAACAGGATACAGGGACAGGCTCCCAGTGCAGGTACAGTGTGGGAACACTGGAGTAATATGGGAGTAAAGGCCGATGTAAAACAGGACACAAGGACAGGCTCCCAGTGCAGGCACAGTGTGAGAACACTGGAGCCTTGTCTCAATTTAAAGGGTTGGGATTTACTGGCGACCAGAATCTACCTGCTCTAGGATTCCAATCCCAAGGAGATTGGGGAGAAGTGAGAAGAATTATATTTTTAAATGAACTTAAAACTTGTGACAGAGATTTGCAAAATTCACAGGAGGATATGTCACAGTCATCAGGAACCGCTGCACTATTAGAGGGGCCATACTGAGGGAGTGCTGCACTGTCAGAAGAGCAGTACTGAGCGAGTGCTGCACAATCGGAGGGGCAGTACTGAGGGAGCACTGCACTGTCAGAGGGACAGTACTGAGGGAGTGCTGCACTGTCGGAGGGGCAGTACTGAGGGTGCGCTGCACTGTTGGAGGGGCAATACTGAGGGAGCGCTGCACTGTCAGAGGGGCAGTACTGAGGGAGTGCTGCACTGTCAGGGGGACAGTACTGAGGGAGCTGTTAGGGACGGTGTTGCAGGATTTTGACCCAGCGACGATGAAGGAATGGCCGATATATTTCCAAGTCAGGATGATGTATGTGACTCAAAGGAGAACTTGCAGGTGGTGATGTCCCATGGGCCCGCTGCCCTTGTCCTTCTAGATGGTGGAGTTGGTGGGTTGGGAGGTCCTGTTGAAGAAACCTTGGCAAGTTGCTGCAGTGCATCCTGTGGATGGTACACACTGCAGCCACGGTGCGGTGCGGGTGGAGGGAGTGGGTTTGGGAGGTGCTGTTGAAGAAGCTTTGACGAGTTGCTGCAGACACTAAGGTAGAGAAGAGCAGCAGTGAGGAGCCGGCTGCAGAGAGATCGGGGGTTAAATACGTTCACCCCCATTTCTGGTCACGATGCGATCTACTGCTCCCGCTGTATCCGCTCCTCCAGTGAAATGAAATGCCCCGTGTTCACCAGCTGATATATCACAGCTCCCACACACTTCAATGTTATTAGATTGTTTCATCTGAGACCCGCTGAGCCTCAATAATCTGTTTAAAGATTCTGGTTAAACACAACAACACTGAACATCTGAACATTGTCTTTAAGTGCGATCTTTCACAAAGATTTCTGCCTCTGGCAGCGAATGAAAGCTGACCTCCCAAACAGCCCATAGTCCGGGGGCTCCGCTCTCTCGTTTTGATGCTCAGTTCTGATTCTGGGCCACATTTGAATAATAGTGATCTGTTCATCGCTCTAATTAATGTCTCATTATGTTAACCCGGGTCCCACAGTCCATGGGATTTAGTGCAACACTCGCCCATATCTCCGATCCTCAAACACAGCTCAGTGTGTGAACGGGAACATCTGAGAGAACATTTAACTGCACAGAAATCCAACCCCCTATTACTGCCTCCTTCTGGCCTTCTCCCTCCGCCTGATATTTCTGGTGATCAATCGATGTGATTAACACCAGGGCAGGTCAGGAGACTAAGGACACAATTGGGGCCAACAATCTATCAATCAGCCTCGCTAATTGATATCAAACGGCTCACTGTTAGAATAGAATAGAAGAGAATAGTAAAAATATTGATATATCACTCCCCCTCCCCACCTCAGAGTAAACACACTGACATATCACTCCCCCTCCGCACCTCAGAGTACAAACATTGATATATCGGATCTCACAGCTCTCTGTATAATTATTACCTCAGGGATATAATCAAGCCTGAAGGCTCTGTGCCTCAATGCGAGGAGTATTCGGAATAAAGTGGATGAATTAACTGCGTAGATAGCAGTTAACGGATATGATGTGATTGGCATCACAGAGACATGGCTTCAGGGAGACCAAGGCTGGGAACTCAACATCCAAGGGTAGTCAGCATTTAGGAAGGACAGACAGAAAGGAAAAGGAGGCAGGGTGGTGTTGCTGGTTAAAGATGAAATCAGTGCAATTGTAAGGAAGGACATTAGCCTGGATGATGTGGAATCGGTATGGGTGGAGCTACTTAATTCCAAAGGGCAGAAAACGCTAGTGGGAGTTGTGTACAGACCACCAAATAGTAGTAGTGAGGTCGGGGACAGCATCTAACATGAAATAAGGGATGTCTGCAATAAAGGTACAGCAGTAATAATGGGCGACTTTAATCTTCACATTGATTGGGCTAACCTTACTGGTAGCAATGCGGTGGAGGAGGATTTCCTGGAGTGTATTCGGGATGGTTTTCTAGACCAATACATAGAGGAACCAACCAGGGAGCTGGCCATCCTAGACTGGGTATTGTGTAATGAGAAGGGACTAATTAGCAATCTTGTTGTGTGAGGCCCCTTGGGGAAAAGTGACCATAACATGGTAGAATTCCTTATTAAGATGGAGAGTGACAAAGTTAATTCGAAAACTAGGGTCCTGAACTTAAGGAAAGGTAACTTCGACGGTATGAGGCGTGAATTGGTTAGAATAGACTGGCAAATGATACTCAAAGGGTTGACGGTGGATAAGCAATGGCAAACATTTAAAGATCACATGGATGAACTTCAGCAAATGTGCATCCCTGTCTGGAGTAAAAATAAAACTGGGAAGGTGGCTCAACCATGGCTAACAAAGGAAATTAAGGATAGTGTTAAAGCCAAGGAAGAGGCATATAAATTGGCTAGAAAAAGCAACAAACCTGAGGACTGGGAGAATTTTAGGATTCAACAGAGGAGGACGAAGGGTTTAATTAAGAGGAGGAAATTAGAGTATGAGACGGGGCTTGCAGGAAATATAAAAACTGACTGCAAAAGCTTTTATAAATATGTGAAGAGAAAAAGATTAGTAAAGACAAACGTAGGTCCCTTGCAGTCGGACTCAGGTGAATTTATAATGGGGAACAAAGAAATGGCAGAACAATTGAACAAATACTTTGGTTCTGTCTTCATGAAGGAAGATACAAATAACCTTCTGAAGGTATTAGTTGATAGTGGGTCTCGTGAGAAGGAGGAACTGAAGGATATCCTTATTAGGCGGGAAATTGTGTTCGGGAAATTGATGGGATTGAAGGCCGATAAATCCCCGGGGCCTGATAGCACAAGGAAGTGGCCCTAGAAATAGTGGATGCATTGGTGATCATTTTCCAACAGTCTATCGACTCTGGATCAGTTCCCATGGACTGGAGGGTAGCTAATGTAACACCACTTTTTTAAAAAGGAGGGAGAGATAAAACGGGTAATTATAGACCGGTTAGCCTGACATCGGTAGGGGGAAAAAGTTGGAATCGATCATGAAGGATGAAATAGCAGCGCATTTGGAAAGTGGTGACAGGATCGGACCAAGTCAGTGTGGATTTATGAAAGGGAAATCATGCTTGACGAATCTTCTGAAATTTTTTGAGGATGTAACTAGCAGAGTGGACAAGGGAGAACCAGTGGATGTGATGTATTTGGATTTTCAGAAGGCTTTTGACAAGGTCCCGCACAAGACATTGTTGTGCAAAATCAAAGCACATGGTATTGGGGGTAATATACGTGGATAGGGAACTGGTTGGCAGACAGGAAGCAGAGAGTCGGGATCAACGGGTCCTTTTCAGAATGGCAGGCAGTGACTAGTGGAGTGCCGCAGAGCTCAGTGCTGGGACCCCAGCTCTTTACAATATACATTAACGATTTGGATGAAGGGATAGAGTGTAATATCTCCAAGTTTGCAGATGACACTAAACTGGGTGGTGGTGTGAGCTGTGAGGAGGACGCTAAGAGGCTGCAGGGTGACTTGGACAGGTTTGGTGAGTGGGTAAATGCATGGAAGATGCAGTATAATGTGGATAATTGTGAGGTTATCCATTTTGGGGGAAAATACACAAAGGCAGAATATTATCTGAATGGCGGCAGACTAGGAAAAGGGGAGGTGCAACAAGACCGAGGTGTCATGGTTCATCAATCACTGCAGGTACAGCAGGCGGTAAAGAAGGCAAATGGTATGTTGGTCTTCATAGCTAGGAAATTTGAATATAGAAATAGGGAGGTCTTACTGCAGTTGTACAGGGCCTTAGTGAGGCCTCACCTGGAATATTGTGTTCAGTTTTGGTCTCCTAGTCTGAGGAAAGACGTTCTTGCTATTGAGGGAGTGCAGCGAAGGTTCACCAGACTGATTCCAGGGATGGCTGGACTGCCATATGAGGAGAGATTGGATCAACTGGGCCTTTATTCACTGGAGTTGAGAAGGATGTGAGGGGATCTCATAGAAACGTACAAGATTCTGACGGGACTGGACAGGTTAGGTGCGGGAAGAATGTTCCCGATGTTGGAGAAGTCCAGAACCAAGGGACATAGTCTTAGGATAAGGGGTAGGCCATTTCGGACTGAGATTAGGAGAAACTTCTTCACTCAGCGAGTTGTTAACCTGTGGAATTCCCTGCCGCAGAGTGTTGTTGATGCCAGTTGGCTGGATATATTCAAGAGGGCGTTAGATATGGCTCTTGCGGTTAAGGGGATCAAGGGGTATGGAGAGAAAGCAGGAATGGGGTACTGAAGGAATGATCAGCCATGATCTTATTGAATGGTGGTGCAGGCTTGAAGGGCTGAATGGCCTACTCCTGCACCTATTTTCCATGTTTCTATGTTTCTATGCCACGACATAGCTATTTGTACTACAAAATGCTCTGATTGGCTCTCCTTGATCACATGGCCTGATTGTTGATTGGTCCCCTTGCAGTGTAAGACACACCCAGACGTTTCTCTGGAATGTGTAATTGGAACTGCCCAGCCCAAGTTCTGAGTGAATTTGAAAAATGTAATTCAAACCATTCTGACTTCAGAGCCCAGACAGGATAAAGCTCCCCATCCCAGCCCAAATTCCCGCTCCATCCAAGCCCAAGTTCCTGCCCCATCCTAGCCCAAGTTTCCGCTCCATCCCAGTCCAATTTCCTGCCCCATCCCAGCCCAAGGTCCTTCCCCATCCCAGCCCAAGTTCCTGCCCCATCCCCACCATAGATGGGGCATTGTGTGTATGTAGTATATAACCATCATGCAACAGTAACCTTCATGTAACTGGACACTTTATGCAACTCCTCTACACTGTACTTATACCCTAGAAATGCACACCCTGACCACAGGGGGTGAACTTGTGGGAGACACTCCTCATCTGGGTTTCCAGGTATAAAAGGGGAGGTCCCACCCAGGTTTAAAACTCCTTGGTTCTGGGAATAAAGATTAAGGTCACGCAGTGACTGTGTCTGCAGTACATGCCTCGTGTCATTTTGTAGCAAGGTGCAGGGACACCACATTGGGCAACGAGAAACGGGAATCACTGAACCACGAGGATGACCACTGATAGTTACTGTGTAGCTGAGGACTGGGACGACTTCATGGAGAGACTCCAGCAGAGCATTGTCACGAAGGACTGGCTGGGAGCGGCAGTGGTTGACAAGCGGAGGGCGCATCTACTGACCAGCTGCGGACCACAGACGTATGTGCTGATGAAAGACCTGCTCGCACCCCAAAAGCCAGCGGACAAGTCCTTCAAAGAGCTCAGCCAGCTGATCAGTGAGCATCTCAAGCCGGCGAGTAGCATACACATGGCCCGGGACCGGTTGTACACACACCGGCGTCGGGAAGGGCAAAACATCTCGGACTTCGTTGCGGACCTGCGGCGCTTGGCCTGTCTCTGTAAGTCCACAGATGCTTGCAGAGGGGAGGTGTTAAGGGATTTCTTCATTGAGGGCATTAATCATGCCGGGATTTTCGGGAAGCTCATAAATACCAAGGACTTGACTTTAGAATGGACCGCGTTGATAGCTCAGTCCTTCATGGCAGGGGAAGAGGAGACCAAGCTAATTTACGCGCGCAGCCCTGGTCCCAACGTGGCAACGGACCAGGGAGTTAACATGGTGAATGCGGCTCGGGACCCCGCAGGCAGGCAAGGGCATTTTGAAACCGCCCAGGCAGCAACAGACTCTAGGGTGCGCCCGCAACAGGGACAATGGAAAGGGGATCAGAAATTCACGCCATCTCGAGGAACAATGCGTCCCGCGATGGGACCATTAACACCCACCATCAGAGTGCTTAGAAACAACCAAATGGGCAATCAGAGAGGAATGCCTAGTAACAGTCCTTTTGTTAACAACAATCTCAGCTCATGCTGGAGGTGCGGGGGTAGACATACTGCGAAAAGCTGCAGGTTTCAGCAATATACCTGTAGGATTTGTAATGTCAGTGGACACTTGGCCAGGATGTGCAAAAAGGCTGTAGCGAGGCTAATCTGTGAGACAGAGGAACCAGATGAGGGGTCTGCAATGCAAATGATGCCTGGGGAAAAACCATCGATGCTGAAGTTCAGCAGGTTCATGTGACTGACATCCACAGCCCATACATTAAAACGCCACCCATGATGATTAAAGTTTTATTGAATGACATTCCGGTTCACATGGAGCTGGATACTGGAGCTAGCCAGTCACTTATCAGCGCCCAACAATTTGAGAGACTATGGCCACACAGAGCTAGCAGGCCCAAACTGGAACGCATTGACACGCAGCTACGGACGTACACCAAAGAGATCATCCAAGTGCTAGGCAGTGCAAACTTGGTGTCAACACATAATGGATCACAGAACCGGCTGCCATTCTGGATCATCCCGGGAAATGGCCCCGCGTTTTTGTGGAGGAGTTGGCTAGCTGAGATGAATTGGAAATGGGGGGATGTGCACGCCATTTCATCTGTGGAGCGAAGTTCATGCTCACAGGTCCTTCAAAAATTCAGGTCACTGTTTCAACCCGGTGTCGGAACTTTGAAGGGCACCAAAGTAGTGATACATATCACCCCGGACGCCAGACCAGTGCACCACAAAGCCAGAGCGGTGCCGTATGTGATGCAGGAGAAAATTGAAAGTGAATTGGACAGGCTGCTCAGAGAGGGCATAATTTCGCCCGTGGAATTCAGTGACTGGGCAAGTCCCATCGTTCCTGTCCTTAAAGCAGATGGCTTGGTCAGGATTTGTGGCGACTACAAAGCCACCATCAACCAAGTGCCGCTGCAAGACCAATACCCGCTCCCGAGAGCGGAGGACCTTTTTGCCACGCTGGCAGGTGGCAAGCTGTTCATGAAGTTGGATCTCACTTCGGCCTACATGACTCAGGAACTGGCTGAAGAATCCAAGCTTCTGACCACCATCATGACGCACAAGGGATTATTTATCTACAACAGGTGTCCGTTTGGCTTTCGTTCGGCAGCAGCTATCTTTCAGAGAAACATGGAAAGCTTGCTCAAATCCATTCCTGGAACAATCGTATTCCAAGACGACATTCTCATAACGGGTAGAGACACCGAAGAACACCTCCATAACCTGAGGTGCTACGCTGACTGGATCGGGTAGGCTTGCAGCTTAAAAAGACCAAGTGTGTGTTTTTGGCCCCAGAGGTCGAGTTTTTGGGCAGGAGGGTTGCCGCAGACGGGATCCGGCCCACTGGATCAAAAGCAGAGGCGATCTGCCGGGCACCCAGGCCCGGCAACACATAGGAGCTGTGATCATTCCTGGGACTTTTGAACTATTTCGGGAACTTACTGCCGAACCTAAGCACATTGTTGGAGCCGCGACGCATGCTCCTGCGTAAAGGTTGTGAATGGCTTTGAGGGGACTGTCAAGAACGGGCTTTCAATAAGGCGAGGAATCTGCTGTGTTGTAACAAACTGTTGACTTTGTATGACCCCTGTAAAAAACTGGTCTTAACATGCGATGCATCATCCTGCGGGGTTGGGTGTGTGTTGCAGCAGGGCAATGATGATGGCCAACTCCAACTAGTGGCTTATGCCTCCAGGTCACTCTCCCAGGCAGAGCATGGATACGGCATGGTCGAAAAGGAAGCACTCGCTTGTGTTTACGGTGTGAAAAAGATGCACCAGTACCTTTTCGGTAGACGGTTCGAGCTAGAAACAGACCACAAGCCGTTAACATCCCTGTTGTCTGACAGCAAGGCTGTCAATGCCAATGCGTCAGTTCGCATACAGCGATGGGCTCTCACGCTGGCTGCGTATGATTACATCATAGGGCACCAACCAGGCACCGAAAATTGCGTTGACGCGCTCAGCAGGCTCCCACTGGTCACCACTGAGGGGCCGTCGGAGCAAAGCGCTGAGATGGTCATGGCCATTGAGGCTTTTGACACCGCAGGCTCCCCCATCACAGCTGACCAGATCAAACTCTGGACCAACAGAGACACCGTCCTATCCAGGATAAAGTAATGTGTTCTGACTGGGGATTGGGTGCCCGCACACGGGGCGTGCCCTGAGGAGGTCAGACTGTTTCAGAGACGGATGGATGAGCTCTCCATCCAAGCCAACTGCCTGCTATGGGGCAGCTGGGTAGTCATGCACAAGAAAGGAGGGGAAGCGTTCATCAGGGAACTCCACAGCGAGCACCCTAGCATCGTGTTAATGAAGGCCATTGCTCGGTCACATGTATGGTGGCCGGGGATTGACTCAGACCTGGAACACTGGGTTCGCAGGTGCACGACGTGTGTCCAGCTGGGCAATGCCCCCAGGGAGGCCCCACTCAGCCCGTGGCCCTTGCCCACCAGACCATGGTCACGTATTCACGTAGACTATGCGGGCCGTTCATGAGGAAAATGTACCTGATCGTTGTCGATGCATAGTCGAAATGGATCGGGTACATCATATTAAACTTGTGCACGATATCCATCACCGTGGAGAGTCTGCGTATGGTTTTCGCGACCCACGGCTTGCCGAACATCCTGGTCAGCAACAATGGCCCGTGTTTCACCAGCCATGAATTCCAGGAGTTTATGTCAGGCAATGGTATCAAACACGTCCGGACAGCGCTGTTCAACCCGGCTTCCAATGGCCAGGTGGAACGTGCGGTCCAAGTCATAAAACAGGGCATGCTACACATCCAAGGACCCTCCCTTCAGTACCACCTATTGCGCCTCCTGCTGGCCTACAGGTCCCGCCCGCACTCGCTCACGGGAGTCCCACCAGCGGAACTCCTCATGAAACGCACACTTAAAACGCGGCTGTCCCGCATTCACCCAGCCCTGGCAAACATTGTTGAGGGCAAGCGCCAGTCCAAAACCGAGCTCCATGATCGAAACTCAAGTAGGAGGTGTATAGAAATGGATGACCCGGTATTTGTTCTTAACCATGCTTTGGGACCCAAGTGGCTTGGGGGCACAGTAATTGGCAAAGAAGGGAATAGGATCATAGTGGTCAGACTAAACAATGGGCAGATATGCCGCAAACATTTGGACCAAGTAAAGAAAAGATTCAGCATAGACACGGAGTAACCTGAAGAAGAGCATAAGTTGTCACCCACACCACTGCCAGTGGACGAGCAATAAGGACAGTCCACAGCATACACAGTCCCCGCGGCCAGCCTGGACGGGCCGGAATCACTTCAGGTGACAGAGACGCATGCCAAGGTTCAGGTCACACAGTGACTGTGTCTGCAGTACACGCTTCATGTGATTTTGTAGTAAGGTGCAGGGACACCACAGATCACATGGCCTAATTGCTGATTGGTCCCCTTGGAGGATAATACACACCCAGACGTTTCTCTGGAATGTGTAATTGGAACTGCCCAGCCCAAGTTCTGAGTGACTTTGAAAAATGTAATTCAAGCCATTCTGACTTCAGAACCCAGACAGGATAAAGCTCCCCCATCCCAGACCAAGTTCCTGCCCCATCCCAACCCAAGTTCCTGCCCCATCCCAACCCAAGTTGCTGCCCCATCCCAGCCCAAGTTCCTGCCCCATCCCAACCCAAGTTCCTGCCCCATCCCAGACCAAGTTCCTGCCCCATCCCAACCCAAGTTGCTGCCCCATCCCAGCCCAAGTTCCTGCCCCATCCCAGACCAAGTTCCTGCCCCATCCCAACCCAAGTTGCTGCCCCATCCCAGCCCAAGTTCCTGCCCCATCCCAGCCCAAGTTCCTGCCCCATCCCAGCCCAAGTTCCTGCCCCATCCCAACCCAAGTTCCTGCCCCATTCCCACCATAGATGGGTATTGTACGTGGGTCACTGATTGTTAACAGGTTTATTGGGTATGAAGTGAATAGTGACAGTGTCGTGACTCCGCATTTTATCCGCTCCAATGATGTCCCAAGTCACACACGCACTGAGCATTCTGAGAAATAGGGTGTGGGTGTAAAATTGGATGGAAGAACGTGATCCGTCTTCCCTGAGTACCCACTCTCCCCTGCGATCCAGTCTCCCGCTTTCCCTCTCTCTCCCCCAGTCTCTGTCTCTCTATCCCCCAGTCTCTCTCCTACGTCAGGCTCTCACTCCCTCCCCCCACCCAGTCTTTCTCTCACTTCCCCCACCCCCAGTCTCCCTCTCTCTCTCCACCAGTATATCTCTCTCACCTCCCCAGTCTCTCTCTCTCCCACCCCCAGTCTCTCTCTCCCACCCCCAGTGTCTCTCTCTCTCCCACTCCCAGTCTCTCTCTCCCACCCCCAGTCTCTCTCTCTCTCCCACCCCCAGTCTCTCTCTCTCTCCCACCCCCAGTCTCTCTCTCTCCCACCCCCCAGTCTCTCTCTCTCCCACCCCCAGTCTCTTTCTCTCCCACCCCCAGTCTCTCTCTCCAACCCCCAGTCTCTCTCTCCCACCCCCAGTCTCTCTCTCTCTCCCACTCCCACCCCCAGTCTCACTCTTTCTCTCCCCGTTTCCCTCTCCCTCCCCCAGTCTCCCTCTCCCTCCCCCAGTCTCCCTCTCCCTCCCCCAGTCTATCTCTCTCTCTCCCTCTCCCTTCCCAGTCTCTCTCTCTCTCTCTTTCCCTCCCCAGTCTCTCTCTCTCTCCCTCCCCAGTCTCTATCTCCCCCTCCCCAATCGTTCTCTTCCCCCCTTCCTCAGTCTCTCTCTCTCTCTATCTTCCTCTCCCTCCCCAGTCTCTCTCGCTCTCTCTCTCTCCCCAGTGTCTTTCTCTCCCCCTCCCCAGCCTCTCTCTCTCTCTCCCTCCCCAGACTCTCTCTCTCTCTCCCTCCCCAGTCTCTCTCTCTCTCTCCCTCCCCAGTCTCTCTCTCTCTCGCTCACTCCCCAGTCTCTCTCTCTCTCTCTCCCTCCCCAGTCTCTCTCTCTCTCCCTCCCCAGTCTCTCTCTCTCTCTCTCTCCCACCCCAGTCTCTCTCTCTCTCCCTCCCCAGTCTCTCTCTCTCTCTCTCCCTCCCCAGTCTCTCTCTCTCTCCCTCCCCAGTCTCTCTCTCTCTCTCTCCCTCCCCAGTCTCTCTCTCTCTCTCCCTCCCTTCCCAGTCTCTCCCTCTCTCTCCCTCCCTCCCCAGTCTGTCTCTCTCTCCCTCCCTCCCCAGTCTCTCTCTCTCCCTCCCTCCCCAGTCTCTCTCTCTCCCTCCCTCCCCAGTCTCTCACTCTCTCCCTCCCTCACCAGTCTCTCTTTCTCTCCCTCCCCAGTCTCTCTCTCTCTCTCTCTCTCCCCCTCCCCAGTCTCTCTCTCTCTCTGCCACTGCTCCGATGTTTTCTCTCCCACAAAAGGCTGCGAAAATGTTCCAAATAATCCAAAAGCTAGAAGCAGCTCCAGCTCCAGCTCCAGTGGCTGTCTCTCTGTCTCGCGCCCTACTTCCGACTTCCTCATATGTCGTACTGCGCATGCACGCCCGAGTCGAGGGCCCATGCTCAAAAAGCGAGCGGAGTCCAATGCGCATGCTCAGAAGGACACTGAAAAACCGAGTGCAAATAGTCACTCTGAGGATTTAACCCGCACTCCCATAGTTCCCAAGGCAATGGCACCCTCTAGTGTTGGATTGTTGAATATAGAAATCAATCCAATAACCAGACATTAACCACAGGTTGTATTAATCATTCTGCTACTTCTGCCCTGACTCCACATTCTCTGGCCTTGTTCATCAGTCTATTATGGGCTACCTTATCGAAGGCCTTTTGAAAATCCAGATAAATTACATTTATTGTATTACTATTGTCTACTCACTCTGTTACCTCTTCAAAAAATTCAATGAAGTTGGTCAAGTAAGACTTTCCCTTTTGAAATCCATGCTGACTATTCATTATTATATTTTTGGTTTCTAGATGTTCTTCTATTTTCTCCTTTAATAGGGGTTCCATTACTTTTCCAACCACCGATGTTAAGTGACTGGTCTAAAATTCCCTGGACATGTTCTATCCCCCTTAAATATAGGTATTATGCTTAGATGGAGGGTAGAATTTTTTACACAGAAAAAGAATGTAAAAAGTTATATATAGAGACAGGACATGGAATTGGGATTAGAGTAGATTACTCCAGTTTAATCGCTAAATATGTTGAAGGAAAGGCTTCTATCTGTGCTGCAATTTCTTTGATTCTATAAAGGCAAACAAACTATAAATGAATCTTCAATTGTTACATCATTCTTTCAATGTACTTGCAAGCCACACATGGAAACAAGTTGAAACATTACCCAGTTTTTTCTGTGTAAAAGGCATGTGAATGAATGCACCATTGAAATAAATCCCTTTCTGTAAATGGAGGAGGTGGCGATATAATTGAGAGAGGGACCATTTAAAGAAAGAAGAAAAACATTAATGAATGTACAATCATAAAATGAAACTTTCTTCAAATAGTGATGAAAGTCATATTTGGAGACAATTATAACATTCTCCCGTTACTCAATCTGGAAAATGAAAAATGTCTGAATGGATTTGTGGCAGATGCTACCAAAACTACTGGGCAGCCAACCATTAGAATGGGTACAAGAGCCGTTCATTAGGTTTCCAATAATTTGTCCCTACTTCTGATCTGACAGGTATGGTCATTCTCATAATCTGTTCACACTTGGAGGTAGTCCCTAATCACATACAAATCCATTTACTAGCAATATAATATGCAAAGAGCTGTCTGCTTATATACTGATTATATCCCATCTGCTGGAGGAAAACCAAACATCTTTCAGATTACAGCAGAAGAGGAGCGAGGTCGGGGCGAAGGAGCGGCAAGGTCGGGGTGAAGGAGCAGTGAGGTCGGGGCGAGGTCGGGGCGAAGGAGCGGCAAGGTCGGGGCGAAGGAGCGGTCGGGGCGAAGGAACGGCGAGGTCGGGGTGAAGGAGCGGTGAGGTCGGGGCGAAGGAGCAGTGAGGTCGGGGTGAAGGAGCAGTCGGGGCGAAGGAGCGGCGAGGTCGGGGTGAAGGAGCAGTGAGGTCGGGGCGAGGTCGGGGCGAAGGAGCGGTCGGGGCGAAGGAGCGGCGAGGTCGGGGTGAAGGAGCGGTGAGGTCGGGGCGAAGGAGCGGCGAGGTCGGGGCGAGGTCGGGGTGAAGGAGCGGTGAGGTCGGGGTGAAGGAGCGGCGAGGTCAGGGCGAAGGAGCGGCAAGGTCAGGGCGAGGTCAGGGCGAAGGAGCAGTGAGGTCGGGGTGAAGGAGCGGCAAGGTCAGGGCGAGGTCGGGGCGAAGGAGCGGCAAGGTCGGGGTGAAGGAGCGGCGAGGTCGGGGTGAAGGAGCGGCAAGGTCGGGGCGAGGTCGGGGCGAAGGACCGGCGAGGTCGGGGCGAGGTCGGGGTGAAGGAGCGGCGAGGTCGGGGCGAGGTCGGGGCGAAGGAGCGGCAAGGTCGGGGCGAGGTCGGGGTGAAGGAGCGGCGAGGTCGGGGCAAGGTCGGGGCGAAGGAGCGGCGAGGTCGGGGCAAGGTCGGGGCGAAGGAGCGGCGAGGTCGGGGCGAGGTCGGGGCGAAGGAGAGGTCGGGGCGAAGGAGCGGCGAGGTCGGGGCGAAGGAGCGGCAAGGTCGGGGCGAGGTCGGGGCGAAGGAGCGGCAAGGTCGGGGCGAGGTCGGGGTGAAGGAGCGGCAAGGTCGGGGCGAGGTCGGGGTGAAGGAGCGGCGAGGTCGGGGCGAAGGAGCGGTGAGGTCAGGGAAGGAGCGGCGAGATCGGGGCGAAGGAACGGCGATGTCGGGGCGAAGGAGCGGTGAGTTCAGGGCGAGTTCGGGGCGAAGGAGCGGCGAGGTCAGGGTGAAGGAGCGGCGAGGTCGGGGCGAATGTCGGGGCGAAGGAGCGGAGAGGTCGGGGCAAAGGAGCGGCGAGGTCGGGGCAAGGTCGGGGGGAAGGAGCGGTAAGAGATCATAGAGGGACATGATCGGGCCCAGGAGAGGCGACAGTTCGGGGCCCAGAAGAGGCAAGGGCCCAGGGACAGCATGGACCAGCCCACACTGCGATATGTGTGCGCACTAGATCCATGCAGCAGAACTGGTCACCAGTCGTCTTGGTTAATTCTTGCCAGTGGACCAAGACCTAGCTCTGTCAAGCCCGTGTGGTGGCTGGTGTTCAACGGCCACCACACGTTAAAAAAATCCACGCAAAGGCATCTTCCACCCTTCAAGATGTAGTTCGGGACCTGGAATATTAGATTCTTTATTGAAACTCCTGGGTACTCATCCCTTTTTGGCGTGGAAGCAAGTCATCTTTGTTTTGAGGCACCACCTATGATGATGATGATGATAATCATGCTCAGAAACCAGAAACCCCGATATACAGCAAGTCTATTCATGAATAAGTTAAGAGCACAAGCCTGAGACGTTTGATGGTGCATTTCACCCAACCAATACCAACAGTAATAATAACAATGAAATATTGTTAAAAAGTGCGTGTTGTCATTGGGGTCTGCAAGCCCCGGTGATATTACATTCTCAAACATTCCCACATCACAGGATCACAGGATCGATGCTAAATGTCATTGTCAATGGGTCATCTCACACATAGCTTCAGAGAAGGTTCACTCGGTTGATTCTGGAGATGAGGGGATTGACTTATGAAGATAGGTTGAGTAGGTTGGGCTTAGACACATTGGACTTCAGAAGAATGAGAGGTGATCTTATCGAAACATGTAAGATAATAAGGGAGCTCGACAAGGTGGACGCAGAGAGGATATTTCCATTCATAGGGGAAACTAAAACTAGGGGACATAGTCTCAGAATAAGGAGCCGCCCATTTAAAACTGAGATGAGGAGGAATTTCTTCTCTCAGAGGGTTGTAAATCTGTGGAATTCTCTGCCCCAGAGAGCTGTGGAGATTGGGTCATTGAATATATTTAAGGTGGAGATAGTCAGATTTTTGGTCAATAAGGGAATAAAGGGTTATGGGGAACAGGCAGTGAAGTGGAGCTGAGTCCATGATCAGATCAGCCATGATCTTATTAAATGGTGGAGCAGTCTCGAGGGGCCAGGTGGTCTACTCCTGCTCCAATTTCTGATGTTCTTATGTTCTTATATAGAATGCTGAACTATTTGGCCAAAACAATACAGTAAATCGGAGGATGTGGTGCTACACTGTTTCCGTGCTGGGGCCACGCCATATCTTGAGCACTGGGCCCTGTTCTGGTCAGCAAGGCAACATGGGAGATTTTCAGTACCATGATACACCGCACGCGACTGATCCCTGGGGAAAGGGACTGAATTATCAGCAAACACAGCAGAAACCTGGGCTTTCTCGCTGGGAAAGGAAGTATTTAGAATAGTAAATGGTCTAGAAAAGATAAATCCGGAAAACTAAAGTGTGCGGGTTGAGTAAGTGAGGGAAATGGGGTCTCTGGGTCAAAGTGGAAAAGGGCAAATTAACTTTCATGTCAGGAAGTTTGTTATTAGAAAAAGAATGGCAGACTTTGTTGCTTCTAACCGTAGATGTTAAAGGGCAGAGTTCGGAGTCCGAGTCCATGGTGGGGAATATAACCTGTGCAAGCTCGGGTAGAAAATGGTCATCAGCGGGCTCGCCATTCGCTCATCCTCACTCATACCCCGGGCAACAAACAAGCCTCAGTCAGGACCCAGCATTCCAGTGGTAGCCAGTACACCGAGAGACATGAAGTGTATCGGCCAACACAAGGGTGCACCTGGACTCCGACAGTGGGCTCCAGGCCTAGTCTATAGCACCAAAGACAACTCAAGGGTCGATTGGAGCCATGGCTGGTCTTGGGGTTGGGGGCATGAGCTTCACATCCCAACCCCCCCATGTGTGGGCAGCCTCTCCAGATTCTGGGCACACAAGGCCTGTGAGCACCAAAGAAGTAGCCCATGTGGCACTTTAGCCCACCAGCAACATGTGAATGAGGAGCCCTCCCACTGATCTCACAAACTGGACCTAATAGAGGTCTTTAAAATTATGAAAAGTTTTGATAGAACGGATATTGAGAAAGAAGAGGCCCAGTCCCTGCAGGAGAAGGAGAGGCCCAATCCCCGCAGGAGGAGGAGAGGCCCAATCCCCGCAGGAGGAGGAGAGGCTCAGTCCCCGCAGGAGGAGGAGAGGCCCAGTCCCCGCAGGAGGAGGAGAGGCCCAGTCCCCGCAGGAGGAGGAGAGGCCCAGATTGTCGATGGAGGAGGGGAGACCCAGGTTGTCGATGGAGGAGGGGAGACCCAGGTTGTCGATGGAGGAGGGGAGGCCCAGGTTGTCGATGGAGGAGGGGAGGCCCAGGTTGTTGATGGAGGAGGAGAGGCCCAGGTTGTCGATGGAGGAGGAGAGGCCCAGGTTGTTGATGGAGGAGGAGAGGCCCAGGTTGTTGATGGAGGAGGAGGGGCCCAGGTTGTCGATGGAGGAGGGGAGGCCCAGGTTGTTGATGGAGGAGGAGAGGCCCAGGTTGTCGATGGAGGAGGAGAGGCCCAGGTTGTTGATGGAGGAGGAGGGGCCCAGGTTGTCGATGGAGGAGGAGAGGCCCAGGTTGTCGATGGAGGAGGGGAGGCCCAGGTTGTCGATGGAGGGGGAGAGGCCCAGGTTGTCGATGGAGGAGGGGAGGCCCAGGTTGTCGATGGAGGAGGGGAGGCCCAGGTTGTCGATGGAGGAGGGGAGGCCCAGGTTGTCGATGGAGGAGGAGAGGCCCAGGTTGTCGATGGAGGAGGGGAGAGGCCCAGGTTGTCGATGGAGGAGGGGAGGCCCAGGTTGTTGATGGAGGGGGAGAGGCCCAGGTTGTCGATGGAGGAGGGGAGGGCCAGGTTGTCGATGGAGGAGGAGAGGCCCAGGTTGTCGATGGAGGAGGGGAGGCCCAGGTTGTTGATGGAGGAGGAGAGGCCCAGGTTGTCGATGGAGGAGGGGAGGCCCAGGTTGTTGATGGAGGAGGGGAGGCCCAGGTTGTCGATGGAGGAGGGGAGGCCCAGGTTGTCGCAGGTAATTTACTTCCACACATTGATGGAAACGCAGGCCTAATCAGCACAGCTCTAATTGGTTGAATAATTAAAGCTCCCGTTAAATCACTGGGCTAAAAATTTGAAAGCACCCAAAAACGCAGGTGGGGGATCGCATTAACCAGCACCCATTTAAATTAATTCAGGCAGAACGCAAACTTTGTGCTGCCTACTATTTTAAATGATGGTGGCAACAGCCCAGTGCTAAATGCGCTGTTAACATTTGTGGGGAAGCGTGTAACTATAGGCCATCAATATAAGATCGGCACCAAGAAACCGAACAGGGAATTCAGAAGAAACTTCTTTCCCCAAAGAGTGGTGAGAATGTGGAACCCACTACCACACGGAGTGGTTGAAGCGAACAATACAGATTCATTTAAGGGGGGGGGGCTAGACAAACAAATGGGAGAGAAGGGAATAGAGGGTGATGCTGATAGATTTAGATGAGGAAAGACAGGAGGAGGCTCCAGTGGTGTAAAAACGCCGGCATGGACTGGTTGGGCCGAATGGCCTGTTTCTGCGCTGTATATTCTATGTAAGCCGATGTAAAAACTTTATCTGGGTCAGTTATGGAGAGCACAATGGGCACAATCCTGGCACAACCGCTGGGATTGACAATGGTGAAATTATTTGACCAGTGTGTCTCTTTATACAGGTTCAAATGTGATGGGTCAAACAGCAAAAGTTTGTTTTATATGCCGTTGTTACATTGAAGGAACAAATAATTCACCCGGAGCATTCGAAAAATGTGCAAGTTTCAAAAGATTGTCCAGGCCAGTCGTTACTGCAATCTTCATATCCATTCCATTAACTTCCCTTTCCATCCAACTGAGGGCTGGATATTCTATCACTTCATAATTCTCAGGTAACAAGTTAAACGATATTGCAACACGGCACATCTGTACAGTTACTGACACACATCTGTGCTGAGGGGACTGTCCTAGGTGGCCAGGTGTGGTGACAGTATTCATGTCCTGGGATTTGAAGAAAGTTAGGAGGTTTTGATGGGACTCTTAGCATCAGCACTTTCTGGTTCATCTTCCTTTCTCTCTCATGTTTTCACCCTTGGTGGTGTCCTGCACTATGGGCCTTTGTTCTTCCCCTTGAGTTTTCAATAAAAAATATGGAGAACATTAATAAAAGCCTCCCGCACTGAATGAACCCTATGACCCCATGACCAGGTACCGTGTTTCTCTGTGAGTCCTGTACCACGTTATCAAAACAGAGGAATTTCAAATGGGTAGAATTTGGTCCTCGTTGTTTCCGGGCAGGAAACTGGGACAAAAAGAACAAATTCCGGAGCACATCCCGCACCAGATCAGCGCCTGTTTTAAGGGCTCCGCCATATTAATAAAGGCGGCTTTGCTGTCATCCCGAGCAGCGTCTAAAACAGGCGTAAGGCCTCTTGCGATGTAATTGAGGGATCTATTACTTGTTTTCTGCCTCCTTGTAGAAATTGTCTGGGATTGAACAGAGTCAGGAGAAGCAGGAGTGTTCCCCGACTCCACAGTCCCTGCGATCGCTCCCATGTCACCGCTCCAACACCCCTTCCAGGTCTTCGATTCAGGCCGCTGTCGGTGAGACAAGATTCCCGATATCCCTCTCACTAAAATGTGCCACTGCCTGTAGAAACCAAACAGATGATGGCAGCTCATGTATAAAATGTTAATGAGGACCGAGGACCAATTTCGGGCCGGCCTCAGGCTTTGGCGCACCGCTGGTTATGGACCCAAAATAGGCCGTAAATAATTCCCACCCCAATATTTCTGAGCATCAGCCTCTGGGGACCAGTGTTGAAGCTTTGACTTGCCTGAGATGAGTGAGCTCAGCTGTGGAACGAGTGGTAAAGTGAACAGCAAACTATCCTTTCCTCTCAAAGGATGGCTCTAACTGAGCACACATTGATAATGTGACTCAGGGTGGGGAAAGATCAAGTGGTGAGGGAAATGGAAGTGTCCCACTGGTGGAGGAGTGATTTACTCTCTGCCTCGATTTATAAAGCCAAGGATCCCTTTGATTTTCCAGCAGTCTGATTAACTTGTTCGGCCACCTACAAAGATTTTTGTTCATAAACCCTCAGGTCTCTCTGCACCTGAACTCCCTTTTCCAATTGCACCATTGAGTTTATATTGCCTCACCTCATTCTTCCTTCCACAATATATCACTTCCCACGTCTCTACTTTAACACCTGCCGTGTGTCGGCCCACTTCACCTGTCTGTGTCATTCCTCCTGATGTCTGCTACTGTTTTATTTGTTCCGGGATGTGGAAGGCCAGCATTTATTGCTCATCGTAATCGCCCTTGCGAAGGTGGTGGTGAGTCGCCTTCTTTAACCGCTGCAGTCCTTGTGTCGATGGAACTCCCTCAGTGCTGTTAGGGAGGGAGTTCCTCCTCAGTGTACAGGAGTTTGATGTCATCTGCACAATATGAAAGTATACCCTTTATATCCAATTTCAGGTCCTTGATATCTATCAAAATGAGCAGTGGTCTGAATACTGACCCCTGGGGACATCACTGGAAAACACCCGTTCACCACTGCTCTCTGCTTTCTGTCCCGCAGCCAATTTTATATCCACACTGCCGCTGGCTCTTGAATCCCAGGGCCTTATATGTTATGTTCACAGAACTGATTCATATACTTCCCACAACACATTTATATATCCAACACACATTTATATATCCAGCACACAATAATATATTCCGCGCACATTCATGCACCCAGACCAGATTAATCTACCTGGAACACACCATGTATTTCCAAGAACAGATTCCTACACTCCCCAGATATACAGGGTGTTCACAGACACAAAGTTTTGAAGGTGGCAGACAAGGTTAATAAAGCTGTTATAAAAGTGTACAGGATCCTTGGTTTTATAAACAGTGGCATAGTGTACAATGTATGCTAAACCTCAATAAATCAACGTTTGGACCTCAGCGAGAGTATTGTTCACAAATCTGGGCACCACGGTGTAGAAAGGGGTCAAGGCCTTGGAAAGGGTCCGGAGGAGATTAACGTGAATGGTTCCAGGGATGAGGGGTTTCAGTAACCTGGATAGACTGGAGAAGCTGGGATTGTTCTTCTTAGATAAGAGAATGTTAAATGGAGATTAAATGAAGGTTTTTATGAGGGGATTTGATAGAATAGAGAGGACAAAACTGTTTTCACTGGTCGGACAGACAGGAGCCAAAGAACACAGGTTTTAAATAATCGTCAAAAAAAGCCTGGAGAGATGGGGAGAATTATTTTTACTCTGAGAGGTGTTATGATCTGGAATGCATTGCCTGAAAGGTGGTGAAGCAGATTCAATAGTAACTTTTAAATTGGATACAGGATCTCAAGTTAAAAAGGAAACATTTGCTGGGCTATGGGCACAGAGCGGAGAGTGGTACTAATTGGTAGATTTTTCAGAGGCTGCACCGGCTCGATGGGCCAGCTGGCTTCTGTAGGGTGTTTTGTGTGCCCTGTATCTCTAGACTCTTCCTTGAGTTGACCCGTGCTTTAAAACTCCCCAGTTCATGTTGTTTCCCTTTGGACAGCAGGAGCTTTTGCCAATAGTTCCTGCCTAGCCCGTCGATTAGCGGGTAATCCCACACAGAGAGAGACCAAGGTCAGATAGGTCTTCTCCTATGCCTGATGCGCAGCATCCCCAGCGGGATTACTGTGTAACCCGGCCGTGAGCGGATGCCACCCGGTTGGTCTTCCGAATTATACCGCGAACCACAAGCCCCACAACCCCCAAGTTTGGACCCAAGGAGTTACTATGGATAGATTATAATTGAAACAGTTCAGGTTGGTCAAAGATCGATTCCTTTTATTACACTCACAAAACGACAATCCCCTACTCCTCTCGCTTACGGCTTAAAGAGCAGGTGACTGTGGACACGAGCTTAAAACCTAAGACTAAACACCCAGCCTGTCGGTTATGCCGAACCAACCCTCTTCCTAGAATTTAAGTCTAGATAATAGAAACCCTTCTAACTAAAGCCCTCTCCCGGTTTGGTCAGGACCCACACTTGGAAGCCTCCTCACACACACACACACAAGTGTTAGCCTGCATCTTGGACACTTGCAGTTCCTCAGCATCTAAACACGCTGGTTGTCTTGGGGAATTCCAGAGGTGTATGCTGGATATAATTACCAGCCCTTGTCATTGATTCATGTGGTCCCGGGTCCATTCGACTATAAAGAAAAAACCGTGCCTAACAGAGGCATGCGATGAGGACTAGAGAGGTATGGCGAGGCACTCACTTCGGGCGTTCCTGGAGAGTTGACAGATGCGTAGCTATGCGAGGAACCCCGTTTCAGATGGTAGAGAAAAGTAAGCACTGAATCCCCCAAAGTTCAGTATCTTTATACCCCGTATAATACACAAAACTGGCTGGGCAGTTCCTGGTTACCATGGTCGCAGAGAAGCTAGTTGGTCTTCCTGGTGACGTCTCTGTCCTGGATTGGTCAACTTCATGAAAACAATGGTAGGCCATTTCTGTAGATGAGCAGTTCTCGAAGTGCTAACTGTTTGTTGAGTTCTTGACTGCTCCTTCATTGAAAGAGTCCAGAGGTATTACATTTGGCCTGCAAACCTCATTGTCCATCCAGACATACCGGCCCCGTGGACAAAAGGTGTTTTTCCATAAATCACACAAAGTTCGAAATGAAAAGGCCTCTGCCTTTTATGACGTCAGCGTTGAGACTGGTCCCATGACAACCCGAAAGACAGACAGCTCCTGCTCTACTTCACAGAAATCAAAAATCAGTCCTTTTAAAGTCCAAAAGTCCCAACTCCATTTTGAAATGCAGCCCAAGTGCGTCTCCATTTTAAAAGGGTACAGATCCATTTTAAAAGTCCAAAAATCCATCGGGCCCATACACACACTGATGTTGGCACTGGTCAAATCCTACACCTCCTGCTGTTCTGCACGATTCAATGATTCTATAACACATTCACATACTTCCCAGAATGCATTCATGTACTTCAACAACAGCAACAACTGCCATTCAAGGGGCTGCAGGAGATTACAGAGATAGGGAGGGGCAAGCCATGGAGGGATTTGAAAACAAGGATGACAACTTTAAAATGGCGAATTTGCCAGACTGGGAGCCAATGTAGGTCAGCGAGTACAGAGGTGATGGGTGAACAGAACTCGGTGTGAGTAAGGATAGAGGCAGTGAGCACAGGGGTGATGGGTGAACAGAACTCGGTGTGAGTTAGTATAGAGGCAGTGAGCACAGGGGTGATGGGTGAACAGGACTCGATGCAAGTTAGGATAGGGTCAGTGAGCACAGGGGTGATGGGTGAAAGGGTCTTGGTACGAGTTAGGATAGGGGCAGCAGGGATTTGTTTGAGCTCAAGTTTATGGAGGGTGGAAGATGGGAGGCCGGCCAGGAGCACATTGCAATAGTCAAGTCTAGATGTAACAAGGCTTTGGATGAGGGTGTCTGCAGCAGCTAAGGTGAAGCAGGGGTGGAGACGGGTGATGTTATGGAGGTGGAAGTAGGCTGTCTGTGTGGTGGGGTGGACAAGGGTCAGAATATCATCTCACGGTCAAATAGGACGCCAAGATTACAAACGGTCTGGTTCGGCCTCTGACAGAACAAAAGATGAAGTTTTACTATGTAGTAAGCTGTCCTGTGTTGTGGAACTGAACCATACAGACCAGGAAGGACCCAATGGGTGAAACTGGTCTTGGGCGGCAGAGCAAATCGGGCGATAGCAGACCAGCCGCTAACGTTTTACACTCCGCCCGGTTCCATTG
Source organism: Pristiophorus japonicus (assembly GCF_044704955.1). NCBI lineage: Eukaryota > Metazoa > Chordata > Chondrichthyes > Pristiophoridae > Pristiophorus > Pristiophorus japonicus. The sequence goes on from NW_027254754.1 coordinate 47,471, forward strand.
AATTCAATAGAAAAGAAAATCGAGCTCCCGCCCAGGACGGGTTTCATCCCCTGGTGTAATCTGCAGTCTGTGCTGAGTTATCGGATCTCAGACAGGTAAAACGGGCGGCCGATGCACCATCGCACGTTTTGTGCTGCCGCCCAAGATGGATTTATACCCCTGGTGTAACCTGCAGTCTGTGCTGAGTTCTCCAATCTCAGCCAGGTGGCAGTCGGGGCACAACAGGTAGTCTCACCTCCCTTGTCTGGGAAGGGATAAAAATCAGCATTGTTCCTGCTGAGGGGATTACCCTGCTGATAAATGTACGTATGTGGGTGTTAGGGGAGGACAGGACTTGGTTCAGTTGTGATGCTGTCTGTGGTCCACTACACGCTGAATTTCATCGGGTCATTATCATATTAGGGGTGGGTAACCCCCCAGTGGTGGTGTTACAGGGGCACCCACCTTGATGACCAGGTGGAATATGTGTAAAATTTTCTCTCTCTGGCATTAAATTGATAGCAAAACCAATTTGGAAGAAGTTTATTGAACACACACACATGCACGTAGCCTATCAGACAAAACAAAAACCTACTTGTATCCTATTGGTTCTACTTAATTACAACATGTGAGGTAATGAGTTACAGATTTAAACAGAACTTACACTTCCCTCTGAGTCAAGCAAGGCTCCTGGTCTTCTTCCTTGCTCCTTGGTCTGCTCTGTAGAGGGAGGCTTCCTGTTTTTCCGTGTGGTCATCAAGAGAGAGTGAGCTGGCTTTGGGTTCCTTTTTTACATCTTTTTAGTCCATTGTTTCTTGGCATAAGTTGGATTGATCTTAGTTTCATGGCAGGTCTTTAATTGCCTTTGCTCACACATGTGACTGTCTGCAGAAACTGGTGCTATTTCTTGATCAGGTTCATCGTTTCCGTATTAACACCTTCTAATGGTCCTGATAGTCTGGTGAGTTTCGATGGGTTTGTTTACCCCGAAAGTCAGGCTATCTTTTGTTCCTTAAGCCACAAAAGCTGTGAACTTGATGTCTTTTCTCTGTTAAGAGACATTTTGTATCCATTTTGTCTTTGTGAGGTCATAGATACACATCAAATTCATCTCTATTACATACATTCCATATCAATAGTCTCGAGTCCAACACACATCATAATTATATCACTATCATACACTTTTATTCTTACACATTGAACAGCTCCTTGCTGGTCTATGTATAACAGACTCGTGTACCTGACGACCTTGGTACGTCAATGACTTTCTGAATGCTGGTCCCAGAATAAAATGATTATATCAGTGGAACCCAAAGGAAGACAGGAAGGTGCCTCACCAGCTTTCTGCAGTGTAAGTAAATACAGCTATCTGATGGGGTTTTCAGGCTGCCTGGGAAAACTAACGTCAGATTGCGGGGTGGAGGTTGAAGAAGCACCCGAGCCCCCGCCACTGGAATTTGCCGTTCCCACTTCCATGGAGTGGAAACAGATTTTGCCCCAACTTCTGGTACCTCTTTATTGATCTTTTTGTCCAATGTCATGTCCACCAGAGCCTGGTCATGTGACCCTGTAATGCCTAGAGTGGGAGGGGCTTGAGCTGCATTGTGACATGGTTCCTGACTCCTTTGTGATGCCACCTGGAGACAGGTTTCTGCCCCTGGTTACACAGCATCAGTGGGAGTCACTGTGGGAGGAGCTGCACTTGGCAGCTGACACTGCGAGTGAGTTTAGTCCATATAAATAGGGCAAAGGAAAGAACAATTTAATATTAAGGTAAGGTCAACCAAATATCATTAATTACCAATATATTCACGTTAAATATAATCATAGTCACAAAAATAGTCCGACTGTATTCCAATTACAGATTCTAGAATTACTATTAGTTTTTATATTAAAATGTTCATGGAGTGAACAGTATCTCAGGAAGGTGGAGAGAGAGGATTCGAATCATCATCACACTAACTGGGACTGGAGAAATGTCGCTGGATTCACAGAGCAGATCTGGTGGGACCCTCAATGTCAAAGATGGGATGAAACAAGAAGCCTCAACAATGATTGTAAAGGTGAGGAACTTTACTGAGGATCCAATCAGACCAGGATTTTGCCAAGGTGAGAGTCTAACCATCTACTGGGAGCTTCTTCGATAGATGCCATAAGGGTCCACCTTTGATGCAGCAAATCCAACAGAGCTTAACTCATATGTAAAGCTGGCCCATACCTGGGACTGTTTGACATTTACATGTAGATGGATTTATATTCTCGATTCATCCCATGCTGTACCTGAGCTGGTGTGCTTCATTGGATAGTGTCAGAGGAGCTGTACGCTGAATTTAACACATGCTGTGTATCTCAGTTAGCTGTGTTTGATGAACCAATTTAGGGAGAGCTTTGCACTGCATCTAACTCGTGTTGTATCTGGCCTGGGATCGTTTGATGGTAATGTATAGTGCAAGGCTATATTCTGTATCTAATCCACGCTATACCGGGCCTGGGAGTGTTTGATAGGACAGTGTATAGGGAGCTTTACTCTTTACCAAACTGTGCTCCACCTACCTTGGGAGTGTTTGATGGGACAGTGCAGGGGGAGATTTACTCTGTATCTAACCTGTGCTCTACCTGCCCTGGGAGTGTTTGATGAGACAGTTTAGAGGGAGCTTTACTCTGTATCTAACCTATGCTGTACCTGCCCTGGGAGTGTTTGATGAGACAGTTTAGAGGGTGCTTTACTCTGCATTTAACTGAGACTGGCTGATACTTTCATTGACTATTTCTATCATATACCCAGTACTGGCCTGAACTCAGATATATTCCGTATACTCACAGAGATCAGCATGAGAGCAGAAAAGATCCCAGTCACAGGAGCTGACCCTGGGATGGTGCGACACTACCTCTGCAGGTAAATCAGCAACCTCGAGAGAGGAACCCCTGTTCGCGCCCAGCCTAATTTATCATTTTCTTGTCTCATTGGACAAATGACAGGAGAGTGACATCAAAGAGGTAGGACATGTACAGTGACACTCGGCAACATCCACCTTGCCCAGACCTGGTGCTGGGCTGTGGCAGATCGAGAAATGCTGGAGATCCCCTGTGGAGGGAGGCAACGGCAGCTCTGCTGCAAAAGACATTCAGTCACTCGACACAAGAGACGGTGAAGGAAAGAATCAGGGAGCACAGCCTCAAAATACGGGGGAGCCAATTTAAAACCGAGTTGAGAAGGAATTTCTTCTCCCAGAGGGTTGTGAATCTGTGGAATTCTCTGCCCAAGGAAGCAGTTGAGGCTAGCGCATTGAATGCATTCAAATCACAGATAGATAGATTTTTAACCAATAAGGGAATTAAGGGTTATGGTGAGCGGGCGGATAAGTGGAGCTGAGTCCATGGCCAGATCAGCCATGATCTTGTTGAATGGCAGAGCAGGCTCGAGGGGCTAGATGGCCTACTCCTGTTCCTAATTCTTATGTTCTTATGTTCTTAAATGTAAAGCTTTGAGGAACTGGATTCTGAACAAAATGAGGTTGACCAGATCATGGCGGATTCAGTCAAGATACAAGTGTCAGAAATGTTTGTTGTCTACAATTCATCCTGAATGCTGCAGCTCAAGAGGAGTAACAGTCAATTCCAGACTAACACATATGAGGCCTGTTACACAGGGATCGGAAACCAAACAGGACAAAGATAAATAGCACTGAAGTATTGATCAATGGGACGATCTGAATGAGAGACAGATTAAATGTGACCCTGCAGGAAGGCAGGGGAACAGAATGAAGGAAGGTGTTAATCTGTAATAACCGGGACATTGAAGCACTGACGTGCTGTGCCATGGACTGAATAGGAGGACCAACATTTCCCCTTTCATACACTTTCCCACTGCTGATTGTGGACTGGGTCGGCCCCATTAGATGGGCTTACAGTCAATCTCAACATTTGTTTCTAACATCCAATTTGTTTCAATTCAGTTTATTGTTATGCTTCCTGTCCAAAGGCTGATGGTACAGAGCTGACCAATGTACAGACTCTGGCCAATGCTGAATCACAGGGGAAATTATAGAGATAATTTTCTCATCTTTTATCTCACCCATAACTCTTTGGGTGGGAACTTCTGGCTCCCTTAGTCACCATTCCTGTTCATGCTGGGCCAGATTGGGGACACAAGGCCCTGTCCCTCTGAAGAACTTATAACATCCCCATAGCCATGGAAAGCTTCATCTGACTGATGTAGAATCCAGTCTGTGGCCCTTCATGAGTGGGAGGAGGATCCCCTCGAATGGCACCAACACTGTCCCTGGGTCTTTTTCTCCCATCAGCAGCACAACCTGCCTTTACCATCTCCTGCATCAAACACTCGGGTTGACCTTACTGGTCTTCCTCTGATTCCTTTCCTTATTTTACAGACTTTCCTGCCGTCTATTTTCTGTAATTGTGAACCCAGGTGTCAGGCCAGACCCAGTAGAAGCAGAGTGTGATTTGTTGGAAGAAATCTCTGGGACCTGGGAATGGAATGACTGTGGAGGCTAAAAAATAAACAGCAAAAGAGGACAAGAGAGCAGGAAAAGGTTGAAGCAAAATTAATTCACAATTAAGAAAAACAAGGAGCACAACATACAAAAAAATTTGCTTTTATTTTTTACTTATTCATTCTCGAGAGTTGGGCATCACTTGCAAGGCCAGCATTTATTGCCCATCCCTAGTTGCCCTTGGGAAGGTGGTGAGCCACCTTCTTGAACCGCTGCAATCCTTGTCATGAAGGTACTCCCAACATGCTGTTAGGTCGGGAGTTCCAGAATTCTGTGAGACTTGGAGGGGAACTTGGTGGTGGTGGTGTTCCTATGCACCTGCTGCCCTTGTCCATTTAGGTGGTAGAGGTCGCGGGTTTGGGAGGTGATGTCGAGGAAGCCTTGGCGAGTTGCTGCAGTGCATCTTGTAGATTGAACAAACTGCAGCCACGGTGCGCCGATGGTGGAGGGAGTGAATGTTTAAGGTGGTGTATGGGGTGGCAATCAGGTGGCCTGCTTTATTCAGGATCGTGTCGAGCTTCTTGAGTGGGGGCTGAGATGATTGCCCTCCAACAACCACAGCAATCTTCCTTTGTGCTCGATATAACACCATCCACTGGAGAGTTTCCACCTGAGCCCCCATTCACTTCAGTTTTAATAGGACTCCTTGGTGCCACATTTGGTCAAAGGCTGCCTTTATGTTGAGCACAGTCACTCTCACCTCACCTCTGGAATTCAGCTCTTTATCCATGTTTGGACCAAGGCTTCAATGAGGCTGTAATGAGGTCACTCACGTGCTGTTCTCCACCATCATTGAGGATGGGATATTCAAGGAGCCACCTCCTCCCATTAGTTGTTTTATTGTCCATCACCATTCATGGGTGAGAGTGAGAGACTGGGTAAGAATGGGTTAGAGTGAGAGACTGGTTAAGAATGGGTTAGAGTGAGAGACTGGGTAAGAATGGGTTAGAGTGAGAGAGTGGGTAAGAATGGGTTAGAGTGAGAGACTGGGTAAGAATGAGTTAGAGTGAGAGACTGGGTAAGAATGGGTTGGAGTGAGAGACTGGGTAAGAATGGGTTGGAGTGAGAGACTGGGTAAGAATGGGTTGGAGTGAGAGACTGCGTAAGAATGGGTTAGAGTGAGAGACTGCGTAAGAATGGGTTAGAGTGAGAGACTGCGTAAGAATGGGTTCGAGTGAGAGACTGGGTAAGAATGGGTTCGAGTGAGAGACTGGGTAAGAATGGGTTCGAGTGAGAGACTGGGTAAGAATGGGTTCGAGTGAGAGACTGGGTAAGAATAGGTTCGAGTGAGAGACTGAGTAAGAATGGGTTAGAGTGAGAGACTGCGTAAGAATGGGTTAGAGTGAGAGACTGCGTAAGAATGGGTTCGAGTGAGAGACTGGGTAAGAATGGGTTGGAGTGAGAGACTGCGTAAGAATGGGTTAGAGTGAGAGACTGCGTAAGAATGGGTTAGAGTGAGAGACTGCATAAGAATGGGTTCGAGTGAGAGACTGGGTAAGAATGGGTTCGAGTGAGAGACTGGGTAAGAATGGATTCGAGTGAGAGACTGGGTAAGAATGGGTTAGAGTGAGAGACTGAGTAAGAATGGATTGGAGTGAGAGACTGAATAAGAATGGGTTAGAGTGAGAGACTGGGTAAGAATGGGTTGGAGTGAGAGACTGCATAAGAATGGGTTGGAGTGAGAGACTGGGTAAGAATGGGTTGGAGTGAGAGACTGCATAAGAATGGGTTAGAGTGAGAGACTGGGTAAGAATGGGTTGGAGTGAGAGACTGCATAAGAATGAGTTAGAGTGAGAGACTTGGTAAGAATGGGTTGGAGTGAGAGACTGCATAAGAATGGGTTGGAGTGAGAGACTGGGTAAGAATGGGTTGGAGTGAGAGACTGAGTAAGAATGGGTTGGAGTGAGAGACTGCATACGAATGGGTTTGAGTGAGAGACTGGGTAAGAATGGGTTTGAGTGAGAGACTGGGTAAGAATGGGTTAGAGTGAGAGACTGGGTAAGAATGGGTTTGAGTGAGAGACTGGGTAAGAATGGGTTAGAGTGAGAGACTGGGTAAGAATGGGTTAGAGTGAGAGACTGGGTAAGAATGGGTTAGAGTAAGAGACTGAGTAAGAATGGGTAAGATGTGGCAGACTGCAGAGCTTTGAACTGATCCATTGGGTGTGGGATCACTTAGCTCTGTCTGCAGCATGCTGCCTCTGCTGGTTAACATGCCTAGAATCCTGTATTGTAGCTTCACCAAGTTGGTATCTGATTTTCAGGTACACATGGTGTGGTTCCTGGCATGCTCTTCAACACTCCTCAGTGAACCAGGTTTGCTTTGATGGAAACGGAAGAGTGAGGGATATGCCAGGTTACAGATTGTGCTGGAATACAATTCTGCTGCTGCTGATAGCCAACAGCACCTCATGGATGCCCAGGTTTGTGCTACTAGATGTGTTCTAATCTATCCCATTTAGCACGGTGCTAGTGTACATAACACGTTGAGGCATGTTCTCAGTCGCTCGGGAGTAGCACCATTGGCCGATCTGGCCGAGTCCTGAAGGACAGATCTGCCAGACTGGGTTCATGTCAGATGGTGAGAAAACAAACACAAACCATTACTGAGCCACTTTTGATGATGGACATTGAAGTCCCCCACCCAGAGTACATCCTGTGCCTTAGCAGCCACAGTGTGCTGGTGGTGGAGGGAGAAAATGTTTAAGATGGAGAATGGGGAGTTGATCATGCGGACTGCATTCTCCTGGATTGTGTCAAGCTTCTTGAGTATTGTTCGAGCTGCAACCATACAGGCAAGGGAGAATATTCCATCACACTCCTATCTAGTGCCTTGTAGATGGTGCCAAGATTTTGGGGAGTCAGGAGGTGAGTCACTTGCTGCAGAATACTCAGTGTCTGACTAGCTCTTATAGCCATAGTATTTATTTGTCCAGTCTAGTTAGATTTCTAGTCAATGGTGACCCTCAGGATGTTGATGGTGGAGTGGGGCGGGAGGTTAAATGATGGTAATGTCATTGAATGTCAGGGGAGGTGGTTAGACTCTCTCTTGTTGGAGATTGTGATTGGCTGGCACATGTGTGCTATAAATGTTTCTTATCATCACCCAACCTGAATGTTGTCCAGGTCTTGCTGTTTGAGATCACAAACTACCTCATTATCTGAAGAAATGTGAATGTAACTTAACACTGTGCAATCAGCAGCAAACTTGCACAATTCTGAAACTCTTTAATAAAACAGTTGAAAGTGTTGTGCTGAGGACACTGTCCTGACTAACTGCTGCAGCAATGACCTAGGGCTGAAATAATTGGCCTCCAAAAACCACAACTGTCTTCCTTGTCCTATATATGACACCATTCAATAGAGAGTTTTCCCCCTGATTCCCACTGACTTCAATTTACTAGCACTCTTGGTGCCACACTCGGTCAAATGCTGCCTTGATTTTGAGGACAGTCACTCTTTCCTCACCGCTGGAATTCAGCTCCTTTTGTCCAAGGTTTGGACCAAGGTTGTAATGAGGTCAGGAGTCAAATGGTCCTGACGGAAACCAAACTGGGCATCGGTGAGCATGTTGTTTCAGAGTAAGTGCTGCTTGAGAGCATTGTCGATGACATATTCCATCATATTGCTGATGTTTGAGAGATGGCTGATCAGGCGGTAATTTGTTTTTGGATTGACCAGCTTTTTGTAGGCAAGACATACCTGGGCAACTTTCCACTTTTTCGGGTAGATGCCAGTATTGTAGCTACACGAGAACAGCTTGGATAAAGATACGGCTTGTTATGTTGCATAAGTCTTCAGGGAACATAAAAATTGACTGCAAAAGCTTCTATAGCTATGTGAAGAGAAAAAGATTAATGAAGACTAATATAGGTCCCTTGCAGTCAGAATCAGGTGAATTCATCATGGGGAACAAGGAAATGGCAGACCAATTGAACAAATACTTTGGTCCTGTCTTCACGAAGGAAGACAGAAATAACCTCCCGAAAATACTAGAGGACCGAGGATCTATCGAGAAGGAGGAACTGAGGGGACTGAGGGAAATCCTTATTAGTCAGGAATGGTGTTAGAAAAATTGATGGGATCGAAGGCCGATAAATCCCGAAGGCCTGATAGTCTCAGAGTAATTAAGGAAGTGGCCCTAGCAATGGTAGATGCATTGGTGGTCATTTTCTAACATTCCATGGACTCTGGATCAGTACCTAATGATTGGAGGGTAGCTAAGGTAACACCACTTTTTTAAAAAAGGAGGGAGAGAGAAATCATGGAATTATAGACCGGTTAGCCTGACATCGGTCGTGGGGAAAATGATGAAATCAATTAATAAAGATGTAATAGCAGCGCATTTGGAAAGCAGTGACAGGATCGGTCCAAGTCAGCATGGATTTATGAAAGGAAAATCATGCTTGACATATCTTCGAGAATTTTTTGAGGATGGAACTAACAGAGTGGATAAGGGAGAACCAGTGGATGTGGTGTATTTGGACTTTCAAAAGGCTTTTGATAAGGTCCCACACAAGAGATTGGTGTGCAAAATTAATGCACATGGGATTGGGGCTAATGTATTGACGTGGATAGAGAACTGCTGGCAGACAGGAAGCAAAGAGTGGGAATAAATGGGTCTTTTTCAGAATGGCAGGCAGACAGTGACTAGTGGGGTACCGCAAGGTTCAGTGCTGGGACCCCAGCTATTTACATTATATATTAATGATTTAGATGAGGAATTGAATGCAATATCTCCAAGTTTACATATGACACAAAGCTGGGTGGCAGTGTGAGCTGTGAGGAGGATGCTAAGAGGCAGTGTGAGCTGTGAGGAGGATGCTAAGAGGCTGTCGGGTGACTTGGACAGGTTAGGTGAGTGGGAAAATGCATGGCAGATGCAGTATAATGTGGATAAGTGTGAGGTTATCCACTTCCGTGGCGAAAACAGGAAGGCAGGATATTATCTGAAAGGTGACAGATTAGTAAAAGGGGAGGTGCAACGAGACCTGGGTCTCATGGTACATCAGTTATTGAAAGTAGGCATGCAGGTGCAGCAGGCAGTTGAGAAAGCAAATGGCATGTTGGCCTTCATGGCGAGAGGATTTGAGTATAGGAGCAGGGAGGTCTTGCTGCAGTTGTACAGGGCCTTGGTGAGACCACACCTTGAGTATTGGGTGCAGTTTTGGTCTCCTAATCTGAGGAAGGACATAAGACCATAAACATAAGAACATAAGAACATGAGAATTAGGAACAGGAGTAGGCCATCTAGCCCCTCTAGCCTGCTCCGCCATTCAACAAGATCATGGCTGATCTGGCCGTGGACTCAGCTCCACTTACCCGCCTGCTCCCCATAACCCTTAACTCCCTTATTGGTTAAAAATCTATCTATCTGTGATTTGAATAAATTCAATGAGCTAGCCTCAACTGCTTCCTTGGGCAGAGAATTCCACAGATTCACAACCCTCTGGGAGAAAAAATTCCTTCTCAACTCGGTTTTAAATTGGCTCCCCCGTATTTTGAGGCTGTGTCCCCTAGTTCTAGTCTCCCCGACCAGTGGAAACAACCTCTCTGCCTCTATCTTGTCTATCCCTTTCATTATTTTAAATGTTTCGATAAGATCACCCCTCATCCTTCTGAACTCCAACGAGTAAAGACCCAGTCTATTCAATCTATCATCATAAGGTAACCCCATCATCTCCGGAATCAGCCTAGTGAATCGTCTCTGTACCCGCTCCAAAGCTAGTATATCCTTCCTTAAGTAAGGTGACCAAAACTGCACGCAATACTCCAGGTGCAGCCTCACCAATACCCTGTACAGTTGCAGCAGGACCTCCCTGCTTTTGTACTCCATCCCTCTCGCAATGAAGGCCAACATTCCATTCGCCTTCCTGATTACCTGCTGCACCTGCAAACAAACTTTTTGGGATTCATGCACAAGGACCCCCAGGTCCCTCTGCACCACAGCATGTTGTAATTTCTCCCCATTCAAATATTATTCCCTTTTACTGTTTTGTTTTCCCAAGGTGAATGACCTCACATTTTCCTACATTGTATTACATCTGCCAAACCTTAGCCCATTTGCTTAACCTATCTAAATCTCTTTGCAGCCTCTCTGTGTACTCTACACAACCCGCTTTCCCACTAATCTTTGTGTCATCTGCAAATTTTATTACACGACACTCTGTCCCCTCTTCCAGGTCATCTATGTATATTGTAAACAGTTGTGGTCCCAGCGCCGATCCCTGTGGCACCTCACTAACCACCGATTTCCAACCCAAAAAGGACCCATTTATCCCGACTCTCTGCTTTCTGTTAGCCAGCCAATTCTCTATCCATGCTAATACATTTCCTCTGACTCCGCGTACCTTTATCTTCTGCAGTAACCTTTTGTGTGGCACCTTATCGAATGCCTTTTGGAAATCTAAATACAACACATCCATCGGTACACCTCTATCCACCATGCTCGTTATATCCTCAAAGAATTAGTTAAACATGATTTCCCCTTCATGAATCCATGTTGCGTCTGCTTGATTGCACTATTCCTATCTAGATGTCCCGCTATTTCTTCCTCAGTGATAGCTTCAAGCATTTTCCCCACTACAGATGTTAAACTAACCGGTCTATAGTTACCTGCCTTTTGTCAGCCCCCTTTTTTAAACAGAGGCGTTACATTAGCTGCTTTCCAATCCGCTGGTACCTCCCCAGAGTCCAGAGAATTTTGGTAGATTATAACGAATTCATCTGCTATAACTTCCGCCATCTCTTTTAATACCCTTTTAATTTCATCAGGACCAGGGGACTTATCTACCTTGAGTCCCATTAGCCTGTCCAGCACTACCCCCCTAGTGATAGTGATTATCTCAAGGTCCTCCCTTCCCACATTCCCGTGACCAGCAATTTTTGGCATGGTTTTTGTGTCTTCCACTGTGAAGACCGAAGCAAAATAATTGTTTAAGGTCTCAGCCATTTCCACATTTCCCATTTTTGCTATTGAGGGAGTGTCGCGAAGGTTCACCAGACTGATTCTCGGGATGGCAGGACTGACATATGAAGAAAGACTGGATCGACTAGGCTTATATTCACTGGAATTTCGAAGAATGCTTGGAGATCTCATAGAAGCATGTAAAATTCTGACGGGATTGGACAGGTTAGATGCAGGAAGAATGTTGCTGATGTTGGGGAAGTTCAGAACCAGGGGTCACAGTCTAAGGATAAGGGATAAGCCATATAGGACTGAGATGAGGAGAAACTTTTTCACCCAGCGAGTTGGGAACCAATGGCATTCTCTACCACAGAAAGTTGTTGAGTCCGGTTCGTTGGATATATTCAAAAGGGACTTAGATGTGGCCCTTACAGCTAAAGGGATCAGGGGGTATGGTGAGAAGGCAGGAGTGGAGTACTGAACTTGCATGATCAGCCATGATCATATTGAATGGTGGTGCAGGCTCGAAGGGCTGAATGGCCGACTCCCGCACCTATTTTCCATGTTTCTATATTTACAGCCAGGATGGTGATGGGGACCATAGCCTTTGCTGTATCCAGTGCACTCTGCCATTTCTTCATATCACGTGGTGTGAATTGAATTGTCTGAAGACTGGCATCTGTGATGGTGGGGACCTCAGGCGGAAGTCAGGATGACTTCAGGATGATTCCACTTGGCACTTCTGGCCACTTGGCCTTGGCTTTTGCACTCACGTGCTGTTCTCCACCATCGTTGAGGATGGGAATATTCAATTAGCCACTTCCTCCCATTCGTTGTTTTATTGTCCGTCACCATTCACGACTGGATGTGGCAGGACTGCAGAGCTTTGATCTGATCCATTTGGTGTGCGATCACTTAGCTCTGTCTGCAGCATGCTGCTTTCACTGTTTAACATGCCTAGAGTCCTGTGTTGTAGATTCAAAAAGTCGGTATCTGATTTTCATGGTGCAGCTCCTGGCATGCTTTTCAACCCTGCTCTTTGAACCAGGTTTGGTTTGATGGAAACAGAAGAGTGAGGGATATGCCAGCCCATGAGGTTGGAATACAATTCTGTTTCTGCTGATGGCCCAAGCGCCTCATGGCTGCTCAGTTTTGAGCTTCTGGATGAGTTCTTCATCTATCCTATTTAGCACGGTGGTAGTGCTATACAACACGATGAAGGGGTGTTCTCAGTGTGAAGACAGGGCTTTGTCTCCACAAGGTCTGTGTGGTGATCACTGCTACCAGTACTGTCATGGACAGATGCATCTGCATCAGGTAGATTGGTGAAGATGAGATCAAGAAGGTATTTCCCTCGTGTTTGTTCTCTCACCATCTGCCATGAGTCCAGTCTGGCAGCTATGTCTTTCAGGAATCAGCCGATCAGTCAATGTTGGTACTACCGAGCCACTCTTGCTGATGGACATTGAACACCCCAACCAGAGTAGATTGTGTGTCCTAGCAGCCACTGTGCGCCGGTGGTGGAGGGAATCAATGTTTAAGATGGTGGCTAGTGTGCCAATCAGGTGGGCTGCTTTGTCGTGGATGGTGTCGAGCTTCTTGAGTGGGGGCTGAGATGAATGCCCTCCAATAACCACAACAATCTTCCTTTGTGTTAGATATGACACCATCCAGTGGAGAGTTTTCACCCTGATCCGCAATGACTTCAGTTTTACTCGCACTCCTAACCTGGACTTTCAGGTATAAAAGGGGAAGCTATACCCATCTTCATCACTTGAGTGCTAGCAAATAAAGGTTACTGGTTACAGAGTGACCTTCTCTCTAGCATGGGCCTCGTGTGCATTTATACTATATAATAAGGACATATTATTGGCGACAAGAAACTGGGATTTAAACCACGCGAGCATGGCCACTAGCAGCACAGACAAGAGATACTGTGTTGGTGATGATTGGGACGATTTTATTGAGAGACTACAGCAAAGTTTTGTCACTAAGGAATGGTTGGGACAAGAGTCGGCCGACAAACGCACGGCTCATCTCCTGACTGTTTGTGGATCCAGGACGTACTCCCTGATGAAGGACCTTCTAGTGCCAGAGAAGCCGGCGGACAAGACATTTGAAGAGCTCAGTAAATTGATCGGGGAACACCTTAAACCAGCGAGCAGCATGCACATGGCGAGACACCGGTTTTACACGCACCGGCGGCGAGAAGGGCAAAGCGTTCCAGACTTCGTGGCAGATCTCCGGCGCCTGGCGAGCCTATGTAAGTTCCCAGATGCATGCAGAGCGGAGATGCTCCGAGACTTTTTTATTGAGGGCATCAGGCAAGCTGGGGTTTTCAGGAAACTGATTGAGACCAAAGATTTGACCTTGGAAACGGCGGCCTTGATGGCCCAGACTTTTATCTCGGGGGAGGAAGAGACCAGAATGATGTTTGACAAAATTCTAGACTCAAATGCAGCAAATGGACAGGGAATCAATATTGTTAAAGCGGCACACAGTTGTCCAAGCAGACAAGGGCAATCGGACATGCCTCAACATGTAGTCGAACCCAGAGGGGGAATTCAACAGAGACAATGGCTAACTGAACGGCGATTCACGCCATCGCAAGGGACAATGCGGCCAGTATTGGGGCCATCAACACCTGTTAATGGTGTACTTAAGGACAGTCACAGAGACAGTCAGAGACGATCGACTGGTAATGGACCTTTTGTTTCTAACAATGGCTCATGTTGGAGGTGTGGAGGCACACACCCAGCCAGAGTTTGCAGGTATCAGCAATATACATGCAGAAATTGCAACATCAACGGTCACTTGGCGCGTATGTGCAGGAAGCCTGCAGTCAGGCTGATTTACGAGGAGGACAGGCCCGATGTAAGCCCTACGAGGCCAAATGTACACTGGGGGAAATCGCTGGAAGCTGAAGTTCAGCGAGTTCATGTGGAGCACATATACAGTTCATACACCAGGACGCCACCGATAATGATGAAAGTGCTCCTCAATGGCATCCCAGTATCAATGGAGCTAGACACGGGGGCCAGCCAGTCCCTGATGAGTATCAAACATTTCGAAAATTTGTGGGCGTCCAAGGCCAGGTGGCCAAAATTATCACTGATTGACGCACAGCTACGGAAATACACAAAGGAGATCATTCCGGTGCTAGGCAGCGCCACGGTAGTCGTGACTCACAAAGATTCGGAGAACAGGTTGCCACTCTGGATTGTCCCGGGGGACAGTCCCGCACTACAGGGGAGGAGTTGGCTTGCTGTCATGAACTGGAAATGGGGCGATGTCAATGCAATTTCTTCTGTGGAGCGAGTATCATGCTCACAGGTCCTGGACAAATTTGACTCGTTATTTCAACCCGGCATCGTCACTTTCATGGGGACCAAGGTAGTGATTCACATAAACCCGGACGCCAGGCCAGTACACCACAAGGCCAGAGCGGTGCCGTACGTGATGTGGGAAAAGATAGAAGGCGAATTGGACCGCCTGCTGAGGGAAGGCATCATCTCGCCAGTCGAATTCAGAGACTGGGCGAGTTCGATTGTGCCGGTGCTCAAGGCGGATGGGTCGGTCAGGATTTGTGGTGATGACAAGGCCACCATCAATCGGGTGTCACTTCACGACCAGTACCTGCTACCGAGAGCGGAGGACCTCTTTGCAACGCTATCCAGTGGCAAACTTTTTTCAAAATTGGACCTGACCTCAACTTACATGACCCAGGAGCTGGCGAATGAGTTGAAGAAGCTGACCACTATCACAACACACAAGGTGTTGTTTGAGTACAACAGATGCCCGTTCGGGATTCGTTCGGCCGCCGCGATCTTTCAACGAAACATGGGAAGCCTCCTCAAGTCGATTCCAGGGACGGTGGTTTTTCAAGACGACATCCTCATCACGGGTCGCGATACCGAAGAACGCCTCCACAACCTGGAGGAGGTGCTACGCAGACTGGACCGGGTAGGGCTGCGACTGAAAAAGGCGAAGTGCGTCTTCTCAGCTCCAGAAGTAGAATTCCTGGGTATGAGGGTAGCAGCAGATGGGATCAGCCCTACTGCGTCCAAGACGGAAGCGATCCAGAGAGCACCCAAACCCCGAAACACGACGGAGCTGTGTTCGTTCCTGGGGTTCCTGAACTATTTTGGTAACTTTCTTCCCAAATTGAGCACGCTGTTAGAGCCACTACATGTGCTCCTACGCAAAGGCCAGGAATGGGTCTGGGGGGACAGCAAGGAAAGGGCTTTTGATAGAGCACGCAATTTGTTATGCTCCAACAATCTGCTAACGCAATATGACCCATGTAAGAAACTTGTTTTAATATGGTGTCGGGTGTGTACTGCAGCATGTTAATGCCAAGGTTCAGTTACAGCCGGTAGCTTATGCCTCCAGAAGTCTGTCTCAGGCAGAAAGGGGCTACGGGATGGTAGAAAAGGAGGTGTATATGCAGTGAAGAAAATGCACCAGTACCGGTTTGGCAGGAAATTTGAGCTGGAGATCACAAACCCCTAATGTCCCTTTAGGGCCAACAAGGCCATCAATGCTAACGCATCGGCCCACATACAGAGGTGGGCACTCACGTTAGCCGCCTATGACTATACAATTCGTCACAGACCGGGCACCGAAAACTGCGCCGATGCACTCAGCAGGCTCCCACTAGCCACCACTGAGGGGGCTACCAAGCATGCTGCTGAGATGGTCATGGCTGTTGAAGCTTTCGGAAGCGAAGGGTCACCCGTGACAGCCAGTCAGATCAAAGTCTGGACAAATAGAGACCCGCTACTGTCTTTAATTAAGAAATGTGTCCTGAATGGGGACTGGGCAGCCACGTATGGGGCATGCCCTGAGGAATTTAAACCATTTCACAGGCGTCGGGATGAACTCTTGATTCAGGCCGATTGCCTACTATGGGGAAACCATGTTGTCATGCCCCAGATGGGCAGAGAGGTGATCATCAGAGAACTCCACAATGAGCACCCGGGCATTGTCATGATGAAGGCAATTGCCAGGTCACACGTTTGGTGGCCAGGGATAGACGCAGACCTGGAACTTTGTGTTCGCAGGTGCAACACGTATGCCCAGCTGGGAAATGCGCCCAAGGAAGCCCCCCTTAGTCCCTGGACCAGGCTGCCAAGCCTTGGTCACGCATCCATGTGGACTACGCGGGTCCTTTCATGGGAAAAATGTTTTCGGTTGTAGTAGACACCTACTCCAAATGGATCGAGTGTGACATTTTAAATTCAAGCACATCCTCTGCCACGGTAAAAAGTCTACGGTCAATGTTCGCCGCCCATGGTCTACCAGATGTCTTGGTCAGTGACAATGGCCTGTGCTTCACAAGCACTGAATTCCAGTGCTTCATGGCAGGCAATGGAATTAACCATTAAAAAGGAGGGAGAGACAAAACAGGGAATTACAGACCGGTCAGCCTGACATCGGTAGTGGGTAAAATGATGGAATCAATTATTAAGGATGTCATTGCAGTGCATTTGGAAAGAGGTAATATGATAGGTCCAAGTCAGCATGGATTTGTGAAAGGAAAATCATGCTTGACAAATCTTCTGGAATTTTTTGAGGATGTTTCCAGTAGAGTGGACAAGGGAGAACCAGTCGATGTGGTATATTTGGACTTTCAGAAGGCTTTCGACAAGGTCCCACACAAGAGATTAATGTGCAAAGTTAAAGCACATGGGATTGGGGGTAGTGTGCTGACATGGATTGAGAACTGGTTGTCAGACAGGAAGCAAAGAGTAGGAGTAAATGGGGACTTTTCAGAATGGCAGGCAGTGACTAGTGGGGTACCGCAAGGTTCTGTGCTGGGGCCCCAGCTGTTTACACTGTACATTAATGATTTAGACGAGGGGATTAAATGTAGTATCTCCAAATTTGCGGATGACACTAAGTTGGGTGGCAGTGTGAGCTGCAAGGAGGATTCTATGAGGCTGCAGAGCGACTTGGATAGGTTAGGTGAGTGGGCAAATGCATGGCAGATGAAGTATAATGTGGATAAATGTGAGGTTATCCACTTTGGTGGTAAAAACAGAGAGACAGACTATTATCTGAATGGTGACAGATTAGGAAAAGGAGAGGTGCAACGAGACCTGGGTGTCATGGTACATCAGTCATTGAAGGTTGGCATGCAGGTACAGCAGGCGGTTAAGAAAGCAAATGGCATGTTGGCCTTCATAGCGAGGGGATTTGAGTACAAGGGCAGGGAGGTGTTGCTACAATTGTACAGGGCCTTGGTGAGGCCACACCTGGAGTATTGTGTACAGTTTTGGTCTCCTAACCTGAGGAAGGACATTCTTGCTATTGAGGGAGTTCACCAGACTAATTCCCGGGATGGCGGGACTGACCTATCAAGAAAGACTGGATCAACTGGGCTTGTATTCACTGGAGTTCAGAAGAATGAGAGGGGACCTCATAGAAACGTTTAAAATTCTGACGGGGTTAGACAGGTTAGATGCAGGAAGAATGTTCCCAATGTTGGGGAAGTCCAGAACCAGGGGACACAGTCTAAGGATAAGGGGGAAGCCATTTAGGACTGAGATGAGGAGGAATTTCTTCACCCAGAGAGTGGTGAACCTGTGGAATTCTCTACCACAGAAAGTTGTTGAGGCCAATTCACTAAATATATTCAAAAAGGAGTTAGATGAAGTCCTTACTACTAGGGGAATCAAGGGGTATGGTGAGAAAGCAGGAACGGGGTACTGAAGTTGCATGTTCAGCCATGAACTCATTGAATGGCGGTGCAGGCTAGAAGGGCCGAATGGCCTACTCCTGCACCTATTTTCTATGTTTCTATGTTTCTAGAACGGCACTGTTCAAGCCGGCCTCAAACGGCCAGGCGGAATGAGCAGTGCAGATAATCAAACAGGGGATGCTCAGAATCCAAGGGGGTTCCCTACAAAGCCACTTATCACGCCTCCTGTTGGCCTACAGATCCCGACCACACTCGCTCACAGGGGTTCCACCCGCAGAGCTGCTAATGAAAATGACGCTCATAACCAAGTTATCCTTTATACACCCCACCATGAAAGAAATTGTTGAGAGCAGGCGTCAGTCACAATGTGACTACCATGACAGGAATGCAAGGGCGCGAGATATCGATGTCAATGACGCTGTATTTGTCCTCAACTACGTTGCAGGGCCCAAATGGCTCGCAGGCACAGTGATTGCCAAAGAGAGGAGTAGGATTCTGGTAGTTAAACTTAACAATGGACAAATCTGCTGCAAACATGTGGATCAAACAAAAAGGAGGTTCAGCAATCCCATAGAAGAAGCAGAGGAATAACACGATGTAGAGTTTACTCCACACAGGTGACGGAACACCGGAACCAAGTGGAGGAGAGCCCAATCACTGTGGGCAGTCTGGATAGGCCTGAGGCACCACAAACAGCAGACACTCAGGCCAGCACCCAACAACCAGAGCCCCAACTCAGGCGCTCCACAAGGGAGCATAAACCACCAGAGAGACTCAACCTGTGATCCTTAAAGACTTTGTGGGGGAGATAATGTCATGTATTCAACCATCATTGTAACCCATGTATAAACTGACCTAAGTTATACACTGTGAGAACAATGACCACTAGGTCACTAGTCCTAGCCTGGAACTTCAGGTATAAAAGGGTAAGCTCCATGCACCTTCATCACTTGAGTGCTAGCAAATAAAGGTTACTGGTCACAGAGTGACCTTCTCTCCAGCATGGGCCTCGTGTGCATTTATACTGTATAGTAAGGACATATTACTTTATATCATGTGGAGTGAACTGAATTGACTGAAGACTGGCATCGTCGATGGTGTGGACCTCAGGAGGAGGCCGAGATCGGTCATCCACTCAGTACTTCTGGCTGAAGAGAGTAGCGAAGGCTTCAGCCTTGTCTTTTACACTCACATGCTGTTCTCCGTAATCGTTGCGGATGGGAATATTCTTGGAGCCTCTTCCTCCTGTTATTGTTTAAGTGTCCATCACTATTCATGACTGGATGTGGCAGGACTGTAGAGCTTTGATCTGATCCATTGGGTATGGGATCACTTAGCTCTGTCTGCAGCATGCTGTCTCCACTGGTTAACATGCCTAGAGTCCTGTGTTGTAGCTTCACCAAGTTGGTATCTGATTTTCAGGTACACATGGTGCAGCTTCTGGCATGCTCTTCAACACTCCTCATTGAACAAGGGTCGGTTTAATCGAGACAAAAGGGGAGGGATATGCCTGCCCAGGAGGTTAGATTATGGTGGAATACAATTCTGTTTCTGTTGATGGCCCACAGTGCCTCATGGTGCCCAGTTGTGAGCTTCTAATTATGTTCTTAATCTATCCCATTTAGCACGGTGATAGTGCACACAACACGTTGAAGGCCTGTCCTCAGTGACTCGGTAGTATCACCATTTAGCTCGGTGTTAGTGCCACACAACACAATGATGGGGTGTCATCAGTGTGAAGATAGGGCTTCTTCTG
This sequence comes from Pristiophorus japonicus, assembly GCF_044704955.1. Classification (NCBI taxonomy): domain Eukaryota; kingdom Metazoa; phylum Chordata; class Chondrichthyes; family Pristiophoridae; genus Pristiophorus; species Pristiophorus japonicus. The sequence goes on from NW_027254754.1 coordinate 67,329, forward strand.
CACAAGGTCTGTGTGGTGATCATTGCTACAATACTGTCATGGACAGATTTTTTTAAATTTCAAAATATATACTTTATTCATATAAAAATCTGCACGATACATTGGAAGGCAGTTCAATATATTTGGATGTGGTCAGAAATTCCATACAATACATTTGGATGCTGACGGCAGTTCCGTTCAATACATTTGCTTGCTTGACATTTCAGGGTACAATTCAGTACAATCCAGGATACATTGTAATACAGTCATCAAATTACATTACATGTGGCACTATACGGTACACGGAATGGGTGAGGATACAGTTACATTTCTTTGCAACATACATTACTAAACAGAACTTGCATTATACATGGCACTACATAGGTGTTTTCAGATCATGGTGCTCTATGTATACAAAGGTTTACAAGTACAGCCCGAGGGGAGTTTTATACTGATTCCAGCCCCTGGGTTTACCGTGGCAGAAGGGCTTTAAACTGTGGCTCTTCCCCACCGTGCCTTTACGGCGACTGCACCAATTTTTAGTGCGTCCCTCAGCATGTACTCCTGGATCTTGGATTGCACCAGTCTGCAACACGCAGACGTGGACATCTCCTTGCTCTGGAAGACCAGCAAGTTTCGGTAAGACCAAAGTGCGTCTTTCACTGAGTTGATGGCCCTCCAGCAGCAGGTGATGTCTGTCTCGGTGTGTGTCCCTGGGAACAGCCCATAGAACACAGAATCCTGTGTTACGGAGCTGCTTGGGATGAACCTCGACAGCAACCACTGCATCTCCTTCCAGACCTGCCTTGCAAAGGGGCAGTCCCAAAGGAGATGGATGACAGTCTCGTCATGGACAGATACATCTGCAACAGGTAGATTGGTGAGGACGAGATCAAGTAAGTTTTCCCTCGTGTTTGTTCTCTCACCACCTGCTGTGAGCCCAGTCTGGCAGCTATGTCCTTCAGGAATCGGCTGCTCAGTCAATGTGGTACTTCCGAGTCACTCTTGGTGATGGACATTGAACACCCCAGCCAGAGTAGATTGTGTGCCCTATCTTCCACAGTGCACCGGTGGTGGAGGGAGTGAATACTTAAGATGATGGATGGTGTGCCAAACAAGTGGGCTGCATTGTCCTGGATGGTGTCGAGCTTCTTGAGTGGGGGCTGAGATGATTTCTCCAACAACCACAACAATCTTCCTTTGTGCCAGATATGACACCATCCAGTGGAGAATTTCTCCCCTTAGCCTCATTAACATCAGTTTTGCTCGGGCTCCTTGGTGCTACACTCGGTCAAATGCTGCCTAGATGTCAAGAGCAGTCACTTTCACCTCATCTCTGGAATTCAGCTCCTTTGGCCGTGTTTGGACCACGGCTGTAATCAGGTCAGGAGCAATGTGGTCCTGGCAGAAACCAAACTGAGCATCGGTACACAGGTTATTTGTGCATAAGTACATGAGTGGTCATTGGCTGTTAGATTAGTCCGGCTTTTTGCCAGCAGAAAATACCTGTCAAATTTTCCATTTGTCGGGTAAATGCCAGTACAGGAACAACTTGCCTAAAGATACGGCTAGTTCTAGAACCGGCATGTTGTTGGGGCCCATAGCCTTTGCTGTATCCAGTTTGCTCCACCGTTCTTTATATCACGTGGAGTGAAGTGAATTTACTGGAAACTGGCATCTTCGACGGTGGGTGGAAGAATACAGCATTTTTTTTGTTTTTTTCAGCTAATATCTGTGCTTGAAAACTGCTCCAAGATGGCTGAACCTGGCTTGACCATGTTTTAGTGACCCACAAGACTTTGCAAATTCAAAGGCTTTCTCATGAGTTTTAAACACCTCACAGCTGCAAAACACTTGTCTAAGAATTGTGGAAAACACTGTCCAGGAGATAAGAGAACGAAAGACCTATTCATTGTGAGAGAGTGTCCCTTTATTTTCAACCTAGACAATTGTGTACACAGTGGACAGACATACAGGAAAACAGCATAAAATTGCTGTAACACATGAGGTCAGGGGTGGCAGTCAAGAGAATTGGTAACCTGGTCAGTTACGAAGGGAATCAGGGAGTTAATTTCTGATTATTGACCATGTCTGAAATTAACCCTGTGTGAGTGACTTTGCTTTCTATTAATCACTTAGGGGACAGTCAATTTTAACCATTATGGGATAGATTGGTGCGGGCTAATGATTATAAATTCTTATGCATTTGATGCTATCGTAAATTGCTTGTACTTCTTTTGATTATTCTAAATAAAGATAACCCCTGGATAGGGGTGAGAAAAGAAACATCCTGAATCTGTGTGTGTTGGTTTTTTTATCTCACAAGTCTGAACTTTGTAAAGTGTAGATAAATCTTACAGGCTAAAATCTGTCTTAATTAAAATAAGTCTTACAGTTTTGGTACCTGAACAGGGACTTGTGATAGACAAACAAACAATGTCAAGGACTATGGAAGAGTCAGTTACAAAGTATGTGATGAAGAAGTTGCCCCACCAGAAAGGGGTGGGTGTGGGTCATTATAGATGGTGATGATCCGGTGGTGGAGGCTGATTTATGGACCCAAGGGTCCACTTGTCGGCTGAGGTTGTAGAAAGCCATCTGGTTGTTGGCCAATCGAAGCCAGGTTAAGTTCATGGAATGTGCAAACATTAAGTTACAAAAGGAGATAGAAGATAGAGAAACAGAATTAAACCGACTTCTAAAGGAGTTGGAGGGAGAAATTTGCATTTGCCCACTCACCTAACCTGTCCAAGTCACCCTGCAGCCTTTTAGCATCCTCCTCACAACTCACACCGCCACCCAGCTTAGTGTCGTCTGCAAACTTGGAGATATTACACTCAATTCCTTCATCTAAATCATTAATGTATATTGTAACTAGCTGGGGTCCCAGCACTAAGGCTTGCAGTACTACACTAATCACTGCCTGCCATTCTGAAAAGGACCCGTTTAACCCGACTCTCTGCTTCCTGTCTGCCAACCAATTCTCTATCCAGGTCAGTACATTACCCCCAATACCATGTGCTTTAATTTTGCACAACAATCTCTTGTGTGGGACCTTGTCAAAAGCCTTCTGAAAGTCCAAATACACCACATCCACTGATTCTCCCTTGTCCACTCTGCTAGTTTCATCCTCAAAAAATTCAAGAAGATCTGTCAAGCATGATTTCCCTTTCATAAATCCATGCTGACTTGGACCTATCCTGTCACTGCTTTCCAAATGCGCTGCTATTTCATCGTTAATGATTGATTCAAACATTTTCCCCACTACTGATGCCAGGCTAATTCCCCGTTTTCTCTTTCCCTCCTTTTTTAAACAGTGGTGTTAAATTAGCTGCCCTCCAGTCCATAGGAACTGATCCACAGTCGACAGACTGTTGGAAAATGATCACTAATGCATCCACTATTTCTATGGCCACTTCCTTATGTACTCTGAGATGCAGACTATCAGGCCCCGGGGATTTATCGGCCTTCAATCTCATCAATTTCCTGAACACAATTTCCCACTTTATTAGGATATCCTTCAGTTCCTCCTTCTCACTACACCCTCGGTTCCCTAATATTTCCGGAAGGTTATTTGTGTCTTCCTTCGTGAAAACAGAACGAAAGTATTTGTTTCACTGGTACCGCCATTTCTGTTCCCCATTATAAATTCACCTGAATCTGACTGCAAGGAACCTACGTTTGTTTTCCTTAATTTTTTTCTCTTCTTATAAATATAGAAGCTTCTGCAGTCAGTTGTTCTTTGTCCTCCTCTGCTGTATTACAAATTTCTCCCAGTCCTCAGGTTTGCTGCTTTTTCTGGCCAATTTATATGCCTCTTCCTTGGATTTAACACTATCCTTAATTCCCATGTTAGCCATGGTTGAGCCACCTTCCCTGTTATATTTTTACTCCAGACAGGGATGTACAATTGTTGAAGTTCATCCATGTGATCTTTAAATGTTTGCCACTGCCTATCCACTGTCAACCCTTTAAGTATCACTCGCCAGTCTATTCTAGCCAAGTCACTCATACCATCGAAGTTACCTTTCCACAAATTCAGGACTTGAGTCTCTGAATTAACTGTGTCACTCTCCATCTTAATAAAGAATTCTACCATATCATGGTTACTCTTCCCCAAGGGGCCTCGCACAACAAGATTGCTAATTAGTCCTTTCTCATTACACATCACCCAGTCTCGGATGGCCAGCTCTGTAGTTGGTTCCTTGACATATTGGTCTAGAAAACCATTCCTAATACACTCCAGGAAATCCTCCTCCACTGCATTGTTACCAGTTTGGTTAGCCCAGTCAATATGTAGATTAAAGTCACCCATGATAACAGCTGTACCTTTATTGCACGCATCCCTAATTTCTTGATTGATGCTGTCCCCATCCTCATTACTACTGTTTGGTGGTCTGTACACAACTCCCACTAGCGTTTTCTGCCCTTTGATATTCCATAGCTCCACCCATACAGATTCCACATCATCTAAGATAATGTCCTTCCTTACTATTGCATTAATTTCCTCTGTAACAAGCAACGCCACCCCACCTCCTTTTCCTTTCTGTCTCTTCTTCCTAAATGTTGAATACCCCTGGAAGTTGAGTTCCCCGCCTTGGTCACCCTAGAGCCATGTCTTCGTGATGCCAATTACATCATATCCGTTGGAAACATAGAAACATAGAAACATAGAAAATAGGTGCAGAAGTAGGCCATTCGGCCCTTCGAGCCTGCACCACCATTCAATAAGATCATGGCTGGTCATTCCCTCAGTACCCCTTTCCTGCTTTCTCTCCATACCCCTTGATCCCTTTAGCCGTAAAGGCCATATCTAACTCCCTCTTGAATATATCCAATGAACTGGCATCAACAACTCTCTGCAGCAGGAAATTCTACAGGTTAACAACTCTCCGAGTGAAGAAGTTACTCCTCATCTCAGTCCTAAATGGCCTACCCCTTATCTTTAGACTGTATCCCCTGATTCTGGATTTTCCCAACATCAGGAACATTCTTCCTGCATCGAACCTGTCCAGTCCCGTTAGAACGTTATATGTTTCTATGAGATCCCCTCTCATCCTTCTAAACTCCAGTGTATAAAGGCTCAGTTGATCCAATCTCTCCTCATATGTCAGTCCAGCCTTCCCTGGAATCAGTCTGGTGAACCTTCGCTGCACTCCGTCAATAGCAAGAATGTCTTGCCTCAGATTAGGAGACCAAAACTGAACACAATATTCCAGGTGAGGCATCACCAAGGCCCTGTACAACTGCAATAAGACTTCCCTGCTCCTTTACTCAAATCCCCTAGCCAGGAATGCCAACATAGCATTTGCCTTCTTCAATGCCTGCTGTATCTGCATGCCAACTTTCACCTCCCCTTTTCCTAATCTGCCGCCATTCAGATAATATTCTGCCTTTGTGTTTTTGCCCACAAAGTGGATAACTTCATATTTATCCACATTATACTGCATCTGCCATGCATTTGCCCTTTCACCTATCCTGTCAAAGTCACCCTGCAGCCTCTTAGCATCCTCCACACGGCTCACACCATCACCCAGTTTAGTGTCATCTGCAAACTTTAAAATATTACACTCAATTCCTTCATCTAAATCATTAATGTATATTGTAAAGAGCTGGGGTCCTAGCACTGAGTCCTGCGGCACCCCACTAGTCACTGCCTGCCATTCTGAAAAGGATCCGTTTATCCTGACTCTCTGCTTCCTGTCTGCCAACCAGTTCTCTATCCACATGAGTACATTACCCCAAAAACCATTTGCTTTGATTTTGCACACCAATCTCTTCTGTGGGACCTTGTCAAAAGCCTTTTGAAAGTCCAAATACACCACATCCACTGGTTCTCCCTTGTCCACTCTGCTAGTTACATCCTGAGAAAATTTCAGAAGATTTGTCAAGCATGAATTCCCTTTCATAAATCCATGCTGAATTGGACCGATCCTGTCACTGCTTTCCAAATGCGTTGCTCTTTCATCGTTAATGATTGATTCCAACATTTTCCCCACTACTGATGTCAGGCTTATTGGTCTATACTTACCCATTTTCTCTCTCCCTCCTTTTTTAAAAAGTGGTGTTGCATTAGCTACCCTCCAGTCCATGGGAACTGATCCAGATTCGATAGACTGTTGGGAAATAATCACCAATGCATCCACTATTTCTAGGGCCACTTCCTTAAGTACTTTGTGATGCAGACTATCAAGCCTCGTGGATTTATCGGCCTTCAATCCCATCAATTTCCCGAACAAAACTTCCCGTTTAATAAGGATATCCTTCAGTTCCTCCTTCTCACTAGACCCTCCGTCCCCTAGTACATCCGGAAGGTTAATTGTGTCTTCCTTCGTGAAGACAGAACCAAAGTATTTGTTCAATTGGTCATTTCATTGTTCCCCATTATAAATTCACCTGAATTCAACTGCAAGGGATCTACATTTGTCTTCACTAATCTTTTTCTCTTCACATATCTATAGAAGCTTTTGCATTCAGTTTTTATGTTCCCTGCAAGCTTCCTCTCACACTCTATTTTCCCTCTCTTAATTAAACCCTTTGTCCCGCTCTGCTGAATTCTAAATTTCTCCCAGTTCTCAGGTTTGCTGCTTTTTCTAACCAATTTATATGTCTCTTCCTTGGATTTAACACTATCCTTAGTTTCCCTTGTTAGCCATGGTTGAGCGATCTTCCCAGTTTTATTTTTACTCCAGACAGGGATGTACAATTATTGAAGTTCATCCATGTGATCCTTAAATGTTTGCCATTACCTATCCACCTATCTGCGCAGTTAATTCGTCCACCTTATTCCGAATACTCCTCGCATTGAGGCACAGAGCCTTCAGGCTTGTCTTTCTAACACACTTTGACCCTTTAAGATATTTGCTGCAATGTGGCCCTTTTTGCTTTTTGCCTTGGGTTTCTCTGCCCTCCACTTTTACTTTTCTTCTTTCTATCTTTTGCTTCTGCCCCCATTCTACTTCCCTCTGTCTCCCTGCATAGGTTCCCATCCCCCTGCCATTTTAGTTTAACCCTTCCCCAACAGCAAGAGCAAACACTCCCCCTCTGACATTGGTTCCAGTCCTGCGCAGGTGCAGACCATCCGGTTAGTACTGGTACCCCCTCCCCCAGAACCGGTTCCAATAACCCAGGAATTTGAGTCCCTCCCTTCTGCACCACTCCTCAAGCCACATAGTCATCTGAGCTATCCTGCGATTCCTAGTCTGACTAGCACGTGGCACTGGTAGCTATCCTGAGATTACTACTTTTGAGGTCCTACTTTTTAATTTAGTTCCTAGCTCCCTAAATTCGTCTTGTAGGATCTCATCCCATTTTTTACCTATGTCGTTGGTACCTATATGCACCATGACAACTGGCTGTTTACCCATCTCCTTCAAAATGTCCTGCACCCGCTCCGAGACATCCTTGACCCTTGCACCAGGAGGCAACATACCATCCTGGAGTCTCGGTTGCAGCCACAGAAACGTCTATCCATTCCCCTTACAATAGAATCCCCTGTCATTATAGCTCTCCCACTCTTTTTTCTGCCCTCCTGTGCAGCAGAGCCACCCACGGTGCCATGGATTTGGCTTCTGCTGCTCTCCCCTGATGAGTCATCCCCTTCAACAGTACCCAAAGCAGTGTATCTGTTTTGCAGGGGGAGGACCACAGGGGACCCCTGCACTACCTTCCTTCCACTGCTCTTCCTGTTGGTCACCCATCCCCGATCTGGCTGTGTACCCTTTACCTGCGGTAATTGTTATTGGTTGGGTGAAACGCACCACCAAACTTCTCAGGCATGTGCTCTTAGCTGATTCATGGTTAACACATGAATAGACTTGCTGTATATTGGGGTTTCTGGTTTCTGAGTATGATTAATACAAGCTATGGTTAATGGCTGGTTGTTGGATTGATTTTTAAATTCAACAGTCCAACACTAGAGGGAGCCATTGCCTTGGAAACTATGGGAATGCAGGTTAAATCTTGGGAATGAACTGCAGCTCCTCAATCCCTGTAAAATGGGAGACTCCCTGAACTTATCTTAGAAGTGAAGCAATGACACCATCCTATCCGATGTCTTCACCACTGATGTGTTGTTGATATTGCTGGGACGGTGTAGTGGGGGTGGGGGGGGGTGGTGTATGGGAGGGTATAGTGGGGGTGGGGGGTGTGTGGGAGGGTATAGTGGGGGTGGGGGGTGTGTGGGAGGGTATAGTGGGGGTTGGGGTTGAGTGGGAGAATATAACGAGGGTGGGGAAGTGTGTGGGAGGTGCAAGACTTATCTTTCAGTCAGTCGAGGAGGCGGGAGCTCGGAGCAGCGCGAGTCCGGGGTCGGCGAGAGGCCTATAAAGGCCAGCGGGAGTCGGGCAGTTCGAGCAGTCAGTCGAGGAGGCGGGAGCTCGGAGCAGCGCGAGTCCGGGGTCGGCGAGAGGCCTATAAAAGCCAGCGGGAGTCGAGCAGTTCGAGCAGTCAGTCGAGGAGGCGGGAGCTCGGAGCAGCGCGAGTCAGGGGTCGGCGAGAGGCGTACCGGTGCAGCTACAGGGAGAAGGCAAAGATACAAAGGTGACGTCACAGCCTAGGGGGTAAGTGATTGGCTGGTGATTGGTGAGTAGTTTTTCTTTTTCTTCTTATATTGGTCAGTAACTTTTAACATTGTTGTTGCCAGTTTAAGTGTATCTAAGGGTTAAGACATGACAGGAGAGCTCGGTCGGGTGTTATGCTCCTCCTGTACCATGTGGGAACTCAGGGACGCTTCCGGTGTCCCTGACGACTACGTGTGCGGGAAGTGTATCCGCCTCCAGCTCCTGACGGTCCGCATTACGGAATTGGAGCTGAGGGTGGATTTACTCTGGAGCATCCACGATGCTGAGAATGACGTGAGTATCACATGTAGTGAGTTGGTCTTACCGCAGGGAAAGGGTCCACAGCCAGATAGGGAATGGAAGACCAGCAGGAAGAGTAGAGCAAGGAAGGTAGTGCAGGGGTCCCCTGCGGTCATCCCCCTGCAAAACAGATACACCGCTTTGGGTACTGTTGAGGGGAATGACTCATCAGGGGAGGGCAGCAGCAGCCAAGTTCATGGCACCGTGGCTGGCTCTGCTGCACAGGAGGGCAAGAAAAAGAGTGGGAGAGCGATAGTGATAGGGGATTCAATTGTGAGGGGAATAGATAGGCGTTTCTGCGGCCGCAACCGAGACTCCAGGATGGTATGTTGCCTCCCTAGTGCAAGGGTCAAGGATGTCTCGGAGCGGGTGCAGGACATTCTGAAATGGGAGGGAGAACAGCCAGTTGTCGTGGTGCACAGTGGTACCAACGACATAGGCAAAAAAAGGGATGAGGTCCTACGAAACGAATTTAAGGAGCTAGGAGCTAAATTAAAAAGTAGGACCTCAAAAGTAGTAATCTCGGGATTGCTACCAGTGCCACGTGATAGTCAGAGTAGGAATCGCAGGATAGCGCAGATGAATACGTGGCTTGAGCAGTGGTGCAGCAGGGAGGGATTCAAATTCCTGGGGCATTGGGACCGGTTCTGGGGGAGGTGGGACCAGTACAAACCGGACGGTCTGCACCTGGGCAGGACTGGAACCAATGTCCTAGGGGGAGTGTTTGCTAGTGCTGTTGGAGAGGATTTAAACAGGGGGATGGGAACCAATGCAGGGAGACAGAGGGAAACAAAAAGGAGACAAAAGCAAAAGACAGAAAGGAGATGAGGAAAAGTGGAGGGCAGAGAAACCCAAGGCAAAAAACAAAAAGGGCCACTGTACAGCAAAATTCTAAAAGGACAAAGGGTGTTAATAAAACAAGCCTGAAGGCTTTGTGTCTTAATGCAAGGAGTATCCGCAATAAGGTGGATGAATTAATTGTGCAAATAGATGTTAACAAATATGATGTGATTGGGATTACGGAGACGTGGCTCCAGGATGATCAGGGCTGGGAACTCAACATTCAGGGGTATTCAACATTCAGGAAGGATAGAATAAAAGGAAAAGGAGGTGGGGTAGCATTGCTGGTTAAAGAGGAGATTAATGCAATAGTTAGGAAAGACATTAGCTTGGATGATGTGGAATCTATATGGGTAGAGCTGCAGAACACCAAAGGGCAAAAAACGTTAGTAGGAGTTGTGCACAGACCTCCAAACAGTAATAGGGATGTTGGGGAGGGCATCAAACAGGAAATTAGGGGTGCATGCAATAAAGGTGTAGCAGTTATAATGGGTGACTTTAATATGCACATAGATTGGGCTAGCCAAACTGGAAGCAATACGGTGGAGGAGGATTTCCTGGAGTGCATAAGGGATGGTTTTCTAGACCAATATGTTGAGGAACCAACTAGGGGGGAGGCCATCTTAGACTGGGTGTTGTGTAATGAGAGAGGATTAATTAGCAATCTCATTGTGCGAGGCCCCTTGGGGAAGAGTGACCATAATATGGTGGAATTCTGCATTAGGATGGAGAATGAAACAGTAATTTCAGAGACCATGGTCCAGAACTTAAAGAAGGGTAACTTTGAAGGTATGAGGCGTGAATTGGCTAGGATAGATTGGCGAATGATACTTAGGGGGTTGACTGTGGATGGGCAATGGCAGACATTTAGAGACCGCACGGATGAAGTACAACAATTGTACATTCCTGTCTGGCGTAAAAATAAAAAGGGGAAGGTGGCTCAACCGTGGCTATCTAGGGAAATCAGGGATAGTATTAAAGCCAAGGAAGTGGCATACAAATTGGCCAGAAATAGCAGCGAACCCGGGGACTGGGAGAAATTTAGAACTCAGCAGAGGAGGACAAAGGGTTTGATTAGGACAGGGAAAATGGAGTACGAGAAGAAGCTTGCAGGGAACATTAAGGCGGATTGCAAAAGTTTCTATAGGTATGTAAAGAGAAAAAGGTTGGTGAAGGCAAACGTAGGTCCCCTGCAGTCAGAATCAGGGGAAGTCATAACGGGGAACAAAGAAATGGCGGACCAATTGAACAAGTACTTTGGTTCGGTATTCACTAAGGAGGATACAAACAACCTTCCGGATATAAAAGGGGTCAGAGGGTCTAGTAAGGAGGGGGAACTGAGGGAAATCTTTATTAGTCGGGAAATTGTGTTGGGGAAATTGATGGGATTGAAGGCCGATAAATCCCCAGGGCCTGATGGACTGCATCCTAGAGTACTTAAGGAGGTGGCCTTGGAAATAGCGGATGCATTGACAATCATTTTCCAACATTCCATTGACTCTGGATCAGTTCCTATGGAGTGGAGGGTAGCCAATGTAACCCCACTTTTTAAAAAAGGAGGGAGAGAGAAAACAGGGAATTATAGACCGGTCAGCCTGACCTCAGTAGTGGGTAAAATGATGGAATCAATTATTAAGGATGTCATAGCAGTGCATCTGGAAAATGGTGACATGATAGGTCCAAGTCAGCATGGATTTGTGAAAGGGAAATCATGCTTGACAAATCTTCTGGAATTTTTTGAGGATGTTTCCAGTAAAGTGGACAAAGGAGAACCAGTTGATGTGGTATATTTGGACTTTCAGAAGGCTTTCGACAAGGTCCCACACAAGAGATTAATGTGCAAAGTTAAAGCACATGGGATTGGGGGTAGTGTGCTGACGTGGATTGAGAACTGGTTGTCAGACAGGAAGCAAAGAGTAGGAGTAAACGGGTACTTTTCAGAATGGCAGGCAGTGACTAGTGGAGTGCCGCAAGGTTCTGTGCTGGGGCCCCAGCTGTTTACATTGTACATTAATGATTTAGACGAGGGGATTAAATGCAGTATCTCCAAATTTGCGGATGATACTAAGTTGGGTGGCAGTGTGAGCTGCGAGGAGGATGCTATTAGGCTGCAGAGTGACTTGGATAGGTTAGGTGAGTGGGCAAATGCATGGCAGATGAAGTATAATGTGGATAAATGTGAGGTTATCCACTTTGGTGGTAAAAACAGAGAGACAGACTATTATCTGAATGGTGACAGATTAGGAAAAGGGAAGGTGCAACGAGACCTGGGTGTCATGGTACATCAGTCATTGAAGGTTGGCATGCAGGTACAGCAGGCGGTTAAGAAAGCAAATGGCATGTTGGCCTTCATAGCGAGGGGATTTGAATACAGGGGCAGGGAGGTGTTGCTACAGTTGTACAGGGCCTTGGTGAGGCCACACCTGGAGTATTGTGTACAGTTTTGGTCTCCTAACTTGAAGAAGGACATTCTTGCTATTGAGGGAGTGCAGCGAAGGTTCACCAGACTGATTCCCGGGATGGCGGGACTGACCTATCAAGAAAGATTGGATCAACTGGGCTTGTATTCACTGGAGTTCAGAAGAATGAGAGGGGACCTCATAGAAACGTTTAAAATTCTGACGGGTTTAGACAGGTTAGATGCAGAAAAAATGTTCCCAATGTTGGGGAAGTCCAGAACCAGGGGTCACAGTCTGAGGATAAGGGGTAAGCCATTTAGGACCGAGATGAGGAGAAACATCTTCACCCAGAGAGTGGTGAACCTGTGGAATTCTCTACCACAGAAAGTAGTTGAGGCCAATTCACTAAATATATTCAAAAGGGAGTTAGATGAAGTCCTTACTACTCGGGGGATCAAGGGTTATGGCGAGAAAGCAGGAAGGGGGTACTGAAGTTTCATGTTCAGCCATGAACTCAGTGAATGGCGGTGCAGGCTAGAAGGGCTGAATGGCCTGCTCCTGCACCTATTTTCTATGTTTCTATGTTTCTATGTTTTATAAAAGAGGTTTTTATCCTTGTCAAACTTTTCCGACCTGTCCTTGAGTTTTTTAGCCCGTGCCCTGTCTACATCTAGCTCCTTAAGGAGTCGCTTCTTTTTCACTCATTTCTGTTTGTAATTTATCATTTGCACCTTCACAGATTTTAACTGACAACCAAACGGCTTTCATCGACTCAGGCCGACACAGGGACCTGGTCCAGTGTCCAACCCCCAAAACCGGATCAGCACCGTCTGTAATGACCCGTATCCACCCTCTCTAAGGGCAGCTTTTCAGTCACATACCTTGTAACTGACCCATCCGTTGTCGACATTGTTTGTTATCACAAGTCTCTTGTTCAGGCGCCATTCTGTAAGACTTATCTTTTATAAAACTGTTTTTTACCTGGTAAGATCTTGCCTTGATTCTACACTTTACAAGGTTCGGATTTGTGAGACAGAACAATACGGACACAGGATATCTTGTTTTCCCTCACAGCGTAACCTTTACATAAAATTCAACAACAGAGTACAAGTAACCCTCCAGTAACATCAATACACAACAGTTCCTGTCCAGACCTGCCCCGTGAGACCTACTTTTCTTACAGTTCATTTACTTTATATTTAAGCAATTTTAAACAAAACTCACAGGTAACTAATACTGCCGGTGGTCACGCGCCCAGTAATTAGTTCGTGGTCCTTTGCTTGCCAACTGACCAAGTTGCCCTCTCTCCGACTGCAGTGTCCAACAAGAGACTTCGCTCTGTAATTATACTAAGAACATTGGCTATCGGCCCACTGGGTACGTGTCCCAAACTATCCTGACTATCATAAAGGTTTATGTTCAAGTTCAATGTAACACCTGTGAGCTTGGCTGGTTCTCGAATCAATCCGTGGGACAGGAACTTCACTTGTCTGCATTTCTGTAAGTTCAACAAAAGGTCTCTTGATCTGCAAGGTATTCTGGGTTATAAGAATTTAGTCCATTTTTAGGTTTGGCCATACAAAAACTGTAGTCTTGTAGACGGTATAGTGGGGGTGGGCCGTGTGTGGAGGGTATAGTGGGGGTGGTGGGTGTGTGGGAGGGTATAGTGGGGGTGGGGTTGTGTGGGAGGGTATAGTGGGGGTGGGGGGTTTGTGGGAGGGTATAGTGGGGGTGGGGGTGTGTGGGAGGGTATAGTGGGGGTGGGGGGGGGGGTGGGAGGGTATAGTGGGGGTGGGGGGGTGTGTGGGAGGGTATAGTGGGGGTGGGGGTGTGTGGGAGGGTATAGTGGGGGTGGGGGGTGTGTGGGAGGCTATAGTGGGGGTGGGGATGTGTGGGAGGGTATAGTGGGGGTGGGGGGGTGTGTGGGAGGGTATAGTGGGGGTGGGGGAGTGTGGGAGGGTATAGTGGGGGTGGGGGTGTGTGGGAGGGTATAGTGGGGGTGGGGTGTGTGTGGGAGGGTATAGTGGGGGTGGGGGTGTGTGGGAGGGTATAGTGGGGGTGGGGGGTGTGTGGGAGGGTATAGTGGGGGTGGGGGGTGTGTGGGAGGGTATAGTTGGGGTGGGGGGTGTGTGGGACGGTATAATGGGGTTGGGGGGTGTGTGGGAGGGTATAGTGGGGGTGGGGGGTGTGTGGGACGGTTTGAGTTCTGTAAACTTATTGCCCTTCCTTTCACAGGTGCCTCAATTTAAAAAATGAGTCCTACACGGCCCAATCTCCAGTCCTCCGGCCCTCACCCACCCTCAATAGAGCCCTGAAATATATTATCTGGGGCCTGGGCAATTTCCTCCCGTTTCCCGCTGACCTCTTGCTCGGCCCACCCATGGGGCCACTGGATTTTTGGCCCTCCCAGTTCGGTGAGCGACCCGTTAGCACACATTGAGCACAGGGCAGCTTGCTGACTGTATGTTAATGAGGCCCGAACCCAACACTGGTTTGGGGCCTCCCACTCAATCTATTGAGGGGACGCACCGCCAACTTCACTCCCGTTTGAGTCAAAACCGCGCCCCTAGTTTTATCCCACACTCCGGCTATTTCCCCAGACTTTAATATTCCTCTTTATTCCAGAGACTAACTCTGTAATAAAAACATTCATGGACTTTGCTTCAACAGCATGTTGTTGCAGAGAATTCCAGATTCTGACCACACTCTGTATTGGAGGAGAAATTCAACTCACGCCCATCTGTTTTGAGTGTGAGGGAGAGGGTGGGCAGGAGTGGGGGCATCGATTGTGAGGGAGGGAGTGGGCAGGAGAAGGGGGAATGATCGTGAGGGAGGGGTCTAGGTAGGAAGGATGGGATAACTGATGGATGGGAGGGAGGAGGCCAAACAGAGGCCAGTAATGATCTTCAGCACTGCAGTGTGTCTGGTGGGGGGAACTCCTGCACCGATTTGCCCGGCCTGTATCAGTCCTCTGGACGCCTCTTTTTTTTTGCTTTTTTCCATGTGGAAGGCAACGCACCTCCAGCGTGTAACGCGCACATCCACCCCACCCCCATATTGGTTCCGGAGAATTTAGCCGTCCTGACACCAGAGGCGTCCGGTACAATTTACTACAGGCATGAGGCCTCCTATTGGCATATGGAGGGTCCACTGATGGGACTGCAGCAAGGGTTTATTGTGTGAAAATTCTGCTGTTCCTCCTCCTCCATTGGACAGCACAGAGAGCTGTGTCCAAGGTGAACCCCATACCTTCTCCAGTTGTTCTGAGTATGTGGGGAGTCCGGGAGGACTAATATGAAACTAGTGATGTGATCAGTGACCAGTTCTGTTTCTGAGTAAGAATCTAACATGAGACCAAGTGTTTGATGCATCACCCTCTTTATTTCACAGTGAGAATATATTCCCAGCAGTTTGAAAAACAAAAGACAATCAAAGGCTAGAAGACAACGGCTTATTTTCTGAACAAGAGAAGCCTGTGAATGGGCCGCCTGTTAACAGGAGCAATATCTGAATAGATCATTTTCTCAATCACAGTTTCAGTCCGTGTATATTCCAAGTGTGAGCGCCCAGTATAGGTGTGAGGAGATCAGAATCTGAACTTTAGTCCATCTTCAGTCCCTGGATCCGAATTTTGGATTGGGATTCATTCTCCATTTTAAGGAGCAGTTTTAAGCAGCTTAACACCTGTGCTCCCAAAACCTTCTGCTTCACTCCCCTCACCTGGGCCCATCTGTTTTCTGAACCTGCGCTGATCTGAGTGAGGCCAAACTGGATTGAGAAACAACCTTTCTGCTCATCCCCACCACAATGTCCAGTGTTTGATTATCAGGAATGGCAGGAAAAGGGAATACTTTACTTCCCACACAGGGTGTCCCCATTAGCAGGTTTCTCCAGTGAATGTGTTGCTCTTTCTACAGTGCACAGCGTGCAGTCGACACAGTCTGTTATACAGTCCATTCCCAGTATATTTCAGGGTACAGGGGACAGAACAATTTAAACACAGAAGGACATTCTTCAAGGTGATGTGATGAAAGGCTCAACATTTTACAAATGGTGAACACACTGGGTCTTACAGTTTAAACATTCCCTTGTAATGAAACGATTCAATGTGGAACTAACTCAGAGTGTGAGAGCCCAGGTACGATCCCACATCTGACCACTCCATGATTTCACATGTAACAACTTCAACGTTCTGTGCTCGGCAACACTTCCCATTTTCTATTTGCTCTTTTCACATCACCTTTAAATGTTCTGGTCAGCATGACTGGGATAAACATAAACATAATCCATCTCTGTGTGAAGATAGAACATCCTGGAACTATATCTGGCAACAGAACCATCTCAATCTCAGTCTGTGCACCATTCATTTAAAGAAAGTTTACAGAAAAGGGAAATTACTGCAGTGATTAATCCCTGTTGCCCCAAGGAGTGCCCACCACCCCTGTACAACTGGGTTTACCCTGCGTCTGTGCAGTATGGGGACTTTAAACTAATATCTTTGTGACTTGATGGCTCTGTTTCTAAACCCCAGGTTTCTAACCAGAAATGTTTAAATGTGGATCTTCCTATTCCTGGCTGAGTAATTCTCCTTTATCCTTCAGTGCAGTTTCTCCACACTTAACACAACTGCTCGATCACCAAAGCTGTCCCTCAGAGGTGGTCAGTTAGCAATGAATCTGGGACATTGGCAAATAACTTGGAATTGAAAGGGGCACCTAATTATAAACAATATTAAAAGGAACAACAGCAGCCAGGACCCCTCTGCCAGGGACAGTCAGATCTGCCAGGGCCAGAGCCCAATGTCTGGTTAACGTGTGGGTGGAAGACCACGTGGCTCCCCAACATATTACATCTGGGAATGACAAGGAGGTCGGCCCCCTGGTGATAACCCGGGACTCTCTGCCACAGGACGATAAGTGGTGGTACATTGAACTGGGCACCTGGAAAGAGCTGTTGTTTAGATTCATCGCACAAAACCAAATAATGTGAACACTGAATGTAAAATACAAACCAGGAACTGGCAAAAAAAAGCTCAGTGTTGGAGTTAACGTAGCTGAATAATTCTGAGTAAAGAAGCTCCACCTCACAATGCAGCATTGTGGGTGGGAGACAAACACTGGCAACTGCCAGTAGGGGGCAGTATTTATAAACAGGGTCACCATGCACAGGGCTCTGGAGATGGGGCATGGGGGGAATCGTTCAATATCCCAATACTGGCACATGCTCAGGGTTAAATCCAATGTGAATTGGGTGGGAGGTTAAAGGAGGTTAAGAATAGAGTTAAGCGCATCTCACTGTTTGATGTCTGATAAGGTAACAGAACCTTCAGAAAAGTTTCAATGTTCTATGTTTTTAAAGAACATTTCCGTCAGATCTGTTTTATAGTAAGCGATGTAAAAGGTACTCCTATCGAAGGATTGCTTGTCTTTTTCCAAGTCATTGAAGAATTCAATGACACGTCCTTCGTATTGGTGGTCGTCAACTTTGGTGTCGAAAGCCCTGCAACAGAATTCAGAATGATGACTTTTTTCTTCCTGGCAGATCGAGTCTGGAAACTAATCAGATTGAAAGGAAGATAGGAACAGGAGTAGGCCATTCAGCCCCTCGAGCATCCTCTGCCATTCAGTTAGATCCTGGCTGATCTGTACCTCAGCCCCATTTACCCGCCTTAGCTCCATATCCCTTGATACATTTACCCAACAACAATCTCTCGATCTCAGTCTTGAACCCTCCAATTGACCCAGCATCCACAGCCTTTTAGGGGGGAGAGAGTTCCACATTTTGTGTGAAAAAGTGCTTCCTCATTTTGTTGCTGAATGGCCGAGCTCTAATTTTAACATGATGTCGCCTCGTTCTAGATTCTCCCATCAGAGGGAATCGTTTCTCTGTATCTACCCGATTGAATCCTTTTAACAGTGCAAACCCCTCACTCTGGTCTCGCCTCAATCTCCTATACTCAGGAGAAGACAAGTTGATGCAACCTGGCCTCAGAATTTAACCCTCTAACCCGCGGTATAATTCTGGTGAATCTGCCCTGAATCCACCCCAAGGTTAATTTATCCTTGCTGAGGTATTCCAGACAGGATCTGACCAAGTCTCTGTAAAATCGAAGGCTGACATTCCATTTGTCATTTTGATTGTTTTTTGTACCTGTTGACTCGCTTTAAATGATTTGTGAGCTGGGATTCCCAAATTTTTTAGTTCCTCTAAAATAATCCGATTTTTCTTAGGTCCAAATAAAATACTTTTCTTTCCTTTCTTTCTATCTCTCTTTCTTTCTTGCTTTTTTTCCCTCCCTTTTCCTGCTCCCATCCATATAACGTACTGGGGGCGATTTGCGGCAGTGCGTTCAGGCACTAACGATCCTACGAGGTAACCAAGGTGGGGTCTTGAGCTGAGACACCATCTTGGTAAAGGAGTTGAAGCCAGCTCTCGGAACGGCTGCCCAGAGGCTCGTTAACAACTGATTGCCACTTAAAAAATCCTGCTCGCACTCATTAAAGAGGCTGCTCGGCATTTTGGTGGCTAATGCTTCAACTAACGCCCTCTCCTAACAGCAACCAGCTGTTTGGGAGTAAACACGGCGTTGATGTCGATTTCAAGCACTACTTAAAGGCTAGGTAGAGCGGCACCAGCTGCTGTAGAAGAAATGGACAAGAGGGTGAGGTGATGTCCTTCCCCTCTGTGGGTAGAGGACAGCCCTCCTCCTCTGGACCTCCTCCACCCTAGTCTCCAGTACCACATCCGAGAACCTGTGCACCCTCTCCCTCGGTCCTTGAGCCATCCTGCAATGTGCCGCTGTGTACCAGCCAGAGCACTCCACACCTTCAGTGGAAGTGGGTGCGAGAAGGCCACATATACTGCTCCATGAAAATGGTGTCTAATCAGCACTTGAGTGTTAAACCTGCAGGTTTGTGTTGTACCATCTCCAGCAAGTTCAAATTTTGGCATTCAGCAATTAGGACCCAAATTGTATGCTAAATCCAGACTTTCAAATAGGTTAGTCTTATTCGCACTGCACCCATTTAGTGCCTGTTTTCACCCTTTGGCCAAAATAACCCCCAGAATGTGGTGTAGGTGAGAATGTCTGAAAACAGGAGCCAGCCCCATTATTGTTACAATAGGGAAGTCTATACTCCTGGGACATTCCAGCAGAGAAAAGCTCAACTACTTTAGTTACAAAGTGTAGAATTCACATCCTGGGATCGCGTCCCGAGGAATTGTGACTCAGCCATGTCCAGTGCTCGATATGAACCTGAGTGATGTGAGTGTGGAGGTCCAGCCATATCCTCAGAGGAAGGAACTGAAGGTTGTGAGACACAAAGCAACTTATTACACGATTAATGTTGGCCAACGACCCACCTGACTGGACCATCCCGTTAATCACAGGCTTACTACAGGCTAAATAATGTTGGCTAAATATCTGACATAAAGAAATATCAATCACAATATATCAACGAACTCACCTGACATAGAGCCAGCCAGGATCTAACATTCTTATTTTCACGGTTTGATCTGTGGGTTCAGGTGGGCTGGTGAGTTCAGGAACTAGTAGAACAAATACCCCGAATTTCTGTTGTATTGTGCCATTTACCAAGTATCCCTGAAGTCCCCAAGGTGCACAGACAGGAACAATTGTATCTGCAGACAGAGAAAACACTGTTACAGCATTCTACTAGAAGGTCACCTGTGGCATTGCTCATGGTAAGTCTGAAGTTACAGGTTGGGGCAGGGAGACGTGCTGGGGTGTGGAAGACACTCATGTGATACACTGAATCACAGAATGATAGAATGATACTGCACAGAAAATGGCTCGCTCTTTGTAGAGCTTTCTAACTAATCCACTCCCATGTTCTTTCTCCACAGACCTGCACTCTATTCCCTTCAGCTATTTCCACAATTCTCTTTTGAATGTTACTATTGAATCTGCTTTCACTCAGCTTTCAGGCAATGCATTCTTGATTGCAACAAATCACTGTGCATAGAAATATAGAAAATAGGTGCAGGAGTAGGCCATTCGGCTCTTCGAGCCTGCACCACCATTCAATATGACCATGGCTGATCATGCACTTCAGTACCCCATTCCTGCTTTCTCTCCATACCCCTTGATCCCTTTAGCCGTAAGGGCCACATCTAACTCCATTTTGAATATATCTAACGAACTGGCCTCAAAAACTTTCTGTGGTAGAGAATTCCACAGGTTGACAATTCTCTGAATGAAGAAGTTTCTCTTCATCTCAGTCCTAAATGGCTTACCCTTTATCCTTAGACTGTGACCACTGGTTCTGGACTTCCCCAACATCGGGAACATACTTCCTGCATCTAACCTGTCCAATCCCATCAGAATTTTATATGTTTCCATGAGATCCCCTCTCATTCTTCTAAATTCCATTGAATATAAGCCTTGTCAATCCAGTCTTTCTTCATATGTCAGTCCTGTCATCCTGGGAATCAGTCTGGTGAACCTTCGCTGCACTCCCTCAAATGCAAGAATGTCCTTTCTCAGATGAGGAGTCCAAAACTGTGCACAATATTCAAGATGTTGCCTCACCAAGGCCCTGTAGTATGACCTCGCTGCTCCTATACTCAAATCCTCTCGCAATAAAGGCCAACATGCCATTTGCCTTCTTCACCGCCTGCTGTATCTGTATGCCAACTTTCAGTGACTGATGTACCATGACACCTAGGTCTCATTGCATCTCTCCTTTTACTAATCTTTCACCATTCAGATAATAATCTGCCTTCCTGTTTTTACCACCAAAGTGGATAATCTCACATTTATCTACATTATACCACAGCTGCCATGTATTGCCCAATCACCTAACCTGTCCAAGGCACCCTGCAGCCTCTTAGCATCCTCCTCACAGCTCACATTAAAACCAAGCTGAGTGTCATCTGCAAACTTGGAGATATTACATTCAATTCCTTTGTCTAAATCATTAATGTATATTGTAAATAGCTGAGGTTCCAGCACTGAACCTTGTAGTATCCCACTAGTCACTGCCTGCCATTTGGAAAAGGTCCCATTTATTCCTACTCTTTGCTTCGTCTCTGCCAACCAGTTCTCTTGCCACGTCAGTACATTATCCCCAATACCATGTGCTTTAATTTTGCACACTAATCTCTTGTGTGGGACCTTGTCAAAAGCCTTTTGAAAGTCTAAATACACCACATCCAATGGCTCCTCCTTGTCCACTCTACTAGTTACATCTTCAAAAAATTCCAGAAGATTTGTCAAGCATGATTTCCCTTTCATAAATCCATGCTGACTTGGACCGATCCTGTCACTGCTTTCCAAATGTGCTGCTATTACCTCTTTAATAATTGATTTCAACATTTTCACCACCACCGATGTCAGGCTGACCAGCCTATAATTCCCTGTTTTCTCTCTCCCTCCTTTTTTAAAAAGTGGGGTTACATTAGCTACCCTCCAGTCCATAGGAACTGATCCAGAGTCCATAGAATGTTGGAACATGACCACCATTGCATCCACTATTTCTAGGGCCACTTCCTTAAGTACTCTGGGATGCAGCCTATCAGGCCCTAGGGATTTATCGGCCTTCAATCCTATCAATTTTTCTAACACAATTTCCTGACTAATAAGGATTTCCTTTAGTTCCTCCTTCTTGCTAGACCTTCGGTCCTCGAGCATTTCCGGAAGATTATTTGTGTCTTCCTTCGTGAAGACAGAACCAAAGTATTTGTTCAATTGGTCTGCCATTTCTTTGTTCCCCATTATAAATTCACCTGATTCTGACTGTAAGGGACCTACATTTGTCTTCACTAATCTTTCTCTCTTCACGTATCTGTAGTAGTTTTTGTAGTCAGTTTTTATGTTCACTGAAAGCTTATTCTCATATTCTATTTTCCCCCTCCTAGTGAAGAGAAAAACATTAGCGAAGAATACTTTTGGTCCCTTGCAGTCAGAATCAGGTGAATTCATAATGGGGAACAAAGAAATGGCAGACCAATTGAACAAATACTTTGGTTCTGTCTTCACTAAGGAAGACATGCATAACCTCCTGAAAATACTAGGGGACCGAGAGTCTAATGAGGAGGAGGAACTGAGGGAAATCCTTATTAGCCAGGAAATGGTGTTAGCGAAACCGATGGGACTGAAGGCCGATAAATCGCCAGGGTCTGATAGTCTGCATCCTAGAGTACTTAAGGGAGTGGCCCTAAAAATAGTAGATGCATTGGTGGTCATTTTACAAAATTCCATGGACTCTGGCTCAGTACCTGTGGATTGGAGGGTAGCTAATGTAACCCCACTTTTTAAAAAAGGGAGAGAGAAAACAGGGAATTATAGACCGGTTAGCCTGACATCGGTGGTGGGGAAAATGCTGGAATCAATTATTAAAGATGTAATAGCAACACATTTGGAAAGCAGTGACAGGATTGGTCCAACTCAGCACGGATTTATGAAAGGGAAATCATGCTTGACAAATCTTCTTGAGTTTGACAATGTAATTAGTAGAGTGGATAAGGGAAAATCAGTGGATGTGGTGCATTTGGACTTTCAAAAGACTTTTGACAAGGTTCCACATGAGATCACTTCGCTCCGCGATCACACGCCATACATGGAGTGATATGATCGGGCCCAGGAGTGGCAGGAGTTCAGGACGCAGAAGAGGCGAGGGCCCAGAGGCAGCACAGGCCAACCCACAATGCAATATGTGTGCGTACTAGGTCCATGCAGCAGAGCTGGTCTCCAGTTGTCATGGTTAATCCTTGCACTGGACGAAGACCTAGCTCTGTCAAGCCCGTGTGTTAGCTGGTGTGCAACGACCACCACATTTTTTTTTTAATCCACGCACAGGCATCTTCCACCCTTCAACGTGCAGTTCTGGACCTGGAATATTTGGTCCTTCATTGAAACACCTGTGAAGTCATCAGTTTTTGGCATGGAAGCAAGTCATCCTCAATATAAGGGACTGCCTATGGTGATACAAGAGATTAGTGTGCAAAATTAAGGGACATGGTGTTGGGGGTAATGTATTAATGTGGATAGAGAACTAGTTGGCAGACAGGAAGGAAAGAGTGGGAATAAACGTGTCCTTTTCGGAATGGCAGGCAGTGACTAATGGGATGCTGCAAGGTTCAGTACTGGGACCCCAGCTATTTACAATGTACATTAATTCATTTGCACGAAGGAATTGAATGTAATATCTCCAAGTTTGCAGATGACACTAAGCTGGGTGGCGGTGTGAGCTGTGAGGAGGATGCCAAGAGGCTGCAGGGTGACTGGACAGGTTAGGTGAATGGGCAAATGCATGGCAGAAGCAGTATAATGTGGATAAATGTGAGGTTATCCATTTTTGGTGGCAAAAACAGGAAGGCAGATTATTATCTGAATGGTGGCAGATTAGTAAAAGGGGAGCTGCAACGAGACCTGGGTGTCATGGTACATCAGTCACTGAAGGTAGGCATGCAGGTACAGCAGGCAGAAAAGAAGGCAAATGGCATGCTGACCTTCATAGCGAGAAGATTTGAGTATAGGAGCAGGGAGGTCTTACTGCAGTTGTACAGGGCCTTGGTGAGACCACACCTTGAGTGTCGTGTGCAGTTTTGGTCTCCTATTCTGAGGAAGGACGTGCTTGCTATTCAGGGAGTGCAGCGAAGGTTCACCAGACTAATTTCCGGGATGGCAGGACTGACATATGAAGAAAGATTGGTTCGGCTATGCTTATACCCACTGGGATTTAGAAGAATGAGAGGGGATCTCACAGAAACCTATACAATTATGACGGGACTGGACAGGTTAGATGCAGGAAGAATGTTCCCGATGTTGGGGAGGTCCAGAACTCGGGATCACAGTCTAAGGATAAGGGGTAAGCCATATAGGACCGAGATGAGGAGAAACTTTTTCATCCAGAGAGTGGTGAACCTGTGGAATTCTCTACAGAAGGTTGTTGAGTGCAGTACGTTGGATATATTCAAAAGGGAGTTAGATGTGGCCCTTACAGCTAAAGGGATCAGTGGGTATGGAGATAAGGTGGGAGTGGGGTACTGAAGCTGCATGATCAGCCATGATTATATTAAATGGTGCTGCAGGCTCGAAGGGCTGAATGGCCTACTCCTGCACCTATTTTCTATGTTTCTAATTAAACCCGTTGTCCTCCTTTGCTGAATTCTAAATTTCTCCCAGTCCTCAAGTTTGCTGCTTGTTTTAGCCACTTTATACGCCTCTTCCTTGGATTTAACACAGTCCCTAATTTCCCTTGTATGCCATGATTGAGCCACCTTCCCCGTTGTATTTTTACGCCAGACAAGGATGTACAATTGTTGAAGTTCATCTATGTGATCTTTAACTGTCTGCCATTGCCTATCCACTATCAACCCTTTAAGTATCATTTGCCAGTCTATCCTCGCCAATTTACGTCTCATACCATCGAAGTTACCTTTCTTTAAGTTTCCTCGTGTCACCTTTGTTTCTGTTGCCAATCACCTGAAATCTGCCTCCTCTGGTTACCGACCCTTCTGCCACTGGAAACTGTTTCTCCTTATTTATTCTATCAAAACCTTTCATGATTTTGAACATCTCTATCAAATCTGCTCTTAACCTTCTCTAAACAGAACTGAGCCTCAGCCAGGACCCGCATTCCAGTAGCAGCCAGTGAGCTGAGAGAAATGAAAGAGTATGGGCTTCCACAAGGGTGTATGTGGACTCTAGTTCAGGCCTGGCAAAGAACCTTTATTAACCAGAGACAATTCAAGGGCCACGGCTCGAGTTGGAACGTGAGCTTGGCATCCCAAACTCCCATGTGTGGGCAGCCTTGTCAGATTCTGGGCACACAGGGTCTGCGAGCACCAAAGAAGTAGCCCATGTGGCACTTCTGCTCACCAGCAACATGTCAATGATCTCACAAACTGAGGCTGGGTCAGTTATGGAGGGCACAATGGGCACAATCCTGGCACAACCTCTGGGATTGACAATGGTGGCATTCTTTGGCCAGTGTGTCTCTCTATACAGGAAGTTTCAAAGAAGATAGGTCAAACAGCGAAGGGTTGTTTTATATTCTGTTATTACATTGAAGGAACATCCAATGTACCTGCAGCATTCGAAAACCATGAATAATTCTTTAGTTTGTCCAGACCAGTCGCGAGTGCACTCTTGATATCCGTTCCAGTAACTTCTGTTTCAATCCCTTGAATGGCTAAATGTTCTATCTCTTCATAATTCTAAGGCAACAAGAGAAAAGATATTACCACATGGCACAACTGTACAGTTACTGAAACACATCTGTGCTGAGAGGACTGTCCGAGGTGCCACGGTGTGGCAGCAGTATTCATGTCCTGATGGACTGGGCTTTAAAGAGAGTTAGGATTTTATGTTGGACTCTTGGCCTCAGCTTCCTGTCTCTCTCACTCTTTCACCCTTGGTGATGTCCTGCACTATGGGCCTGGGTCCTTACCCATGGGTTTTCAATAAGAAAATATGGAGAACATTAATAAAAGCCTCCCACACTGAATCAGTGCTAATGACCCCATGTCCAGGTAACGTGTTTCCCTGTGAGTCTTTTACCACTTTAGATAAACAGGGAAATTCCACTGGGTTGGAAATTGGTCCGCGTTTCTGTGAAGAAGATTCGGACAAAAAGGACCAATTTCAAAGGCAAAGCCTCATGCCCGATCTGTGCCTGCATTAAAGGTGTCACCATATTAATATGGCTTTGCGGGCATCCTGGGCGGCTGCCCAAATCATAAGAAATATTTGGCCCCTCGAGCCTGCTCCACCTTTCAATAAGATCATAGCTGATCTGATCTTGGGTTCAGCTGCACTTCCCTGCCCACTCCCCATATTCCTTCACTCACTTATCATTCAAAAATCTGTCTATCTCCACCTTGAAATTATTCGATGACCCAGCCTCGACAGCTCTCTGGGTAAGAGAATTCCACAGATTACAACGCTCTGAGAGAAGAAATTCCTCCTCATCTCTGTTTTAAATGGGCGACCCCTTATTCTGAAACTATGCCCCCTAGTTCTAGAGTCTCCCTCGAGGGGAAACTTCCTCTCTGCATCCACCTTGTCGAGCCCCCTCAGTATCTTATATTTTTCAATAAGATCACCTCTCATTCTTCTAAATTCCAATGAGTATAGGCCCATTTTGCTCAACCTTTCTTCATATGTCAACCCCTCATGAAAGTAAACTAGCACGAAATATAAAAACAGATGGTAAGAGTTTCTACAGGTACATAAAAAGAGGAGCTAAACTAATGTTGGTCCCCTAGAGGATGAGACTGGAGAATTAATGATGGAGAACAGGGAAATGGCAGAGACGTTGAACAAATATTTTGTATCGCTCTTCACGGTTGAAGACACTAAAAACATCCCAATAGTGGATAATCAATGGACTATAGGGAGGAAAGAACTTAATACAATCACAGTCACTAATGAAATAGTACTCGGTAAAATAATAGGACTAAAGGTGGACAAGGCTCCTGGAACTGATGGCTTGCATCCTAGGGTCCTAAAATAAGTGACTGCAGAGATAAAAGATGCATTGGTTGCAATCTCCCAAAATTCCCTGCATTCTGGGACGGTCCCAGTGGATCGGAAAACCGCAAATGTAACACTCAAATTTTAAAAAGGAGGCAGACAAAAAGCAGGAAACATAATAAGAACATAAGAAATAGGAACAGGAGTAGGCCATATGGCCCCTCAAGCCTGCTCCGCCATTCAATAAGATCATGGCTGATCTGATCATGGACTCAGCTCCACTTCCCCACCCGCTCCCCAGAACCCCTTATCCCCTTATCGTTTAAGAAACTGTCTATTTCTGTCTTAAATTTATTCAATGTCCCAGCTTCCACAGCTCTCTGAGGCAGTGAATTCAACAGATTTACAACCCTCTGAGAGAAGAAATTTCTCCTCATCTCTGTTTTAAATGGGCGATCCCTGATTCTAAAACCATGCCCTCTAGTTCTAGTCTCCCCCATCTATGGAAACATCCTCTCTGCATCCACCTTGTCAAGCCCCCTCATAATCTTATACGTTTCGATAAGATCACCTGTCATTCTTCTGAATTCCAATAAGTAGAGGCCCAACCTACTTAACCTTACCTTTTCAGTCAACACCCTCATCCACTGAATCAACCTAGTGAACCTTCTCTGAACTGCCTCCAAAGCAAGTATATCCTTTTGCAAATATGGAAACCAAAACTGCACGCAATATTCCAGGTGTGGCCTCACCAATACCTTATATAGCTGTAGTAAGACTTCCCTGTTTTTATACTCCATCCCCTTTGCAATAAAGGCCAAGATACCATTGACCTTCCTGATCACTTGCTGTACCTGTATACTATCCTTTTGTGTTTCATGCACAAATACCCACAGGTCCCACTGGACTGCAGCACTTTGCAATCTTTCTCCATTTAAATAATAACTTGCTCTTTGATTTTTTTTGCTGCCAAAGTGCATGACCTCACACTTTCCAACATTATACTCCATCTGCCAAATTTTTGCCCACTCACTTAGCCTGTCTATGTCCTTTTGCAGACACTGCTTTTCCTCCCATCTTTATATCATCAGCAAACTTGGCTACGTTACACTCAGTCCCTTCTTCCAAGTCGTTAATATAGATTGTAAATAGCTGGGGTCCCAGCACTGATCCCTGCGGCACCCAACTAGTTACTGGTTGCCAACCGGAGAATGAACCATTTATCCCAACTCTCTGTTCTCTGTTCGATAGCCAATCCTCTATCCATGCTAAATTATTACCCCCAACCCAGTGAACTTTTATCTTGTGCAGTAACCTTTTATGTGGCACCTTGCCAAATGCCTACTGGAAGTCCAAATACACCACATCCACTGGTTCCCCTTTATCCACCCTGTTTGTTACATCCTCAAAGAATGCCAGCAAATTTGTCAAACATGGCTTCCCTTCATAAATCCATGCTGACTCTGCCTGACCGAATTATGCTTTTCCAAATGTCCTGCCACTGATTCTTTAATAATGGACTCCAACATTTTGCCAACCACAGATGTTAGGCTAACTGGTCTATAGTTTCCTGCTTTTTGTCTGCCTCATTTTTTAAATAGGGACATTACATTTGCAGTTTTCCAATCTGCTGGGACCTCCCCAGAATCTAGGGAATTTTGGTAAATTCTAACCAATGCATCCACAATCCCTGCTACTATTTATCTTAAGACCCTAGGATGCAAGCCATCAGGTCCAGGGGATTTATCTGCCTTTAGTCCCATTATCTTACTGAGTACCACCTCCTTAGTGATTGTGACTGTGTTAAGTTCCTGCCCCGCTATAGCCCCTTGACTATCCACTATTGGAATATTGTTAATGTCCTCTACCGTAAAGACTGATACAAAATATTTGTTCAGTGTTTCTGCCATCTCCATGTTCCCCATTACTAATTCCCCGGTCTCGTCCTCTAAGGGACCATATAGACCAATTAGCCTAACATCTGTCGTTGGAAAAATGCTGGAGTCCATTATTAAGGAAGCAGCAGCAAGACATTTGGATAAACATAATTCAATCAAGTAGAGTCAGCATGGTTTTCTGAAAGAGACTTGCGACGAGTGATCAGGGCAGAGGACTGATGAGGGATCGTGGCTGAGATTTGATGAGTGATCGTGACGGAGGTTCGGCGAATGTTTGGTGCGGAGGTGCAGCGGGAGATCGTGGCGGAGGTGCGGCGATTGTTTTTGTGGCGGAGGGGCGCTGTGGGATCGTGGCAGAGTTGCGGCGAATGTTTGTGCGGGGGAGCGGCGAGAGATCATGGCAGAGGTGCAGCGAATGAGGGTACGGAGTTTGGAAGAACTGAGGGCCCAGGGGCAGCACGGGCCTGCCCACATTGCGATATGTGTGCGCACTAGATCCGTGCAGTAGAGCAGGTCTCCAGTCATTCGGGTTAATCCTTGCCACTGGATGAAGTCCTAGCTCTGTTGAGCCCGTGTGGTGGCTGATGTACAACCGTCACCACACGTTAAAAAAATCCACGCACAGTCATCGTCCACCCCCTCAATTGGAGTTCAGGACTGGAACATCGGGTCCCACATTGAAACATCTGTGAACTCATATGGAAGCAAGTCATCCTCGTTCGAGGGACTGCCTATGATGATGATGAAAGTGAAATCATGTTTGACAAATTTGCTGGTGTCCTTTGCGGGTGTAACGCGTAGGGTGGACAAGGGGACCCAGTGGATGTGGCATAATTGGATTTCCAGAAGGCATTCGATAAGGTGCCACATAAAAGGTTACTGGACAAGATAAAAGTTTTGATCTGCCTCCAATGCAAGTATATCCCTCCTTAAATAAGGAGACCAAAACTGTACGCAGTACTCTCGGTGTGTCTCGCCAATGCCCTGTACAGTTGTAGCAGGACTTCCTTGATTTTATACTCTATCCCCCTTGCAATAAAAGCCAACATTCCATTTGCCTTCCTGATTACTTGCTGTATTGCATACAATGTTTTGTGTTTCATGCACAAGGTCCCCGAGGACCCTCTGTACTGGAGCATTTTGCAATCTCCATTTAAATAATAATTTTAATAAAAACATGTGTTGTGTCCCTTACATATGTAAAGTAGGTGCCTTATGCTTGTTACAAGCTTCCTTTCAGAAACCGACTTGGATTGAGTGGAGCCAGGAGAAGCAGGAGTGCTCCCCGACTCCACAGTCCCTGCCATCGCCCCAATGCCCCCTCTCTGTGGCCACACCAACCCCCCACTCCCAGGGTTTAGCTTACAGCCGCTGCTGGAGAGACAAGTGGCCCGATATTCTTCTTAGTAAAATGAACAAGCTGCCCGTGGAGACACAGCAGGGGGTGACAGAAACCCATAAAATGTTAATGTGGCCCGAGGACCAATTTCGGGTCGACCTCAGGCCTCTCGGTTGGGACACGTGCTGTCGGCGCATCGCTCGTTATGGACTAAAAAACGGGCCATAAACCATTCCCACAGGTACAAACATAGAGCGCAGTGAACTGCTAACTATACTCACGTTGAACTGAATCACTTCTATGTTCTGAGGGCAGTCATAGTCACCACAGAAATCGTTCAACTTTTGATATTCTTCCTTTCCAGCGATCTGACGTCCGAAGAGGACAGACACCGTTAAGCAGAGTCTCAGCATCTTGGTGTCCGCTCCGATCACTGTCGAACACACTGAATGTCTCTCAGTCCCTTCTGGTGTTTGAGCAGCGAGTTCACATCTTTTTATAGTGTTTTATAAAGATGGTTTTGAATACAGTTTAGCTGCAGGTAGGAGCGTTGTGTTGAAGAAATACCATCGCTGACTGATTATGGAAATGTTACTCTGTTCCAACCATGTGATGGATTTAGAAATATTAACTCTCTGAGAGTCGGTTCCTGGGAAGTCTGAACACCCGGGGCAACCATTTTGCAATAATTCCAGCTCACGCCCTTCGGGTTGCCAACCCTCTCTGTTTGGGATCGAGGGGAATGGAAGATTGATCTCCCGGGAGCTGCTGCCAGTGACCCAAGAGAAAACAACTTCACATTCACACCTCGCGCCTGCGCTCTTTCATTTCTCGGCCCACCTCCAGCTTTGCCTGCAGTAAGTCAGAGCACAGTGGTCATGCTGCACTCCAACCACGGGACAGACCATGACTTCATCACCGAGTAGGTGAGGCTGGTTTGGGTCTCGCTGCCCAATGCTTTGTACATCGACACACCATTCCTGAACCTCACCAGGGCAGTGCTGACTTCCCCGGGACTCGGAGACGAGAGGGGATTCCTGGGGCTGGGGTGAATTAGGGGCTTTCCCAGGGAGCCCCGAAACCCCCGCCAGATAGCTGTATTTACTTACACACCTGCAGGAAGTTGGTATGGTGCCTTTCTGGGCTTCCTCGGGGGCCCATTGAGGAAATCATTGGATTCTGGGCCTACCATTGATGTACCAAGGTCTTCAGCCACACCAGTCTGTTACACTCCTCATAGACCAACAAGGAGCTGTTCCCATATGAGGGGAGGGCAGGAAAGAAAGAGGTGCCTGCGAGAAGGAGGATAATGTATGTGATTACCAGCATCTTGTATCCGTTCTGCACTGGCATTGGCCAATGGTTTAGCCATGCTGCTATCAAGAATGGCCCGCACCATCTCTTCCCAGATGGTGAGGTGAGGCTAGGAATGGGAGCTGTGCCTTGTGATTGGTGCAGATTGCTGCAGGTGAGTGATCAGCATGGCCGGAGTCGTGCATTGAGCAGTGTGTGAGGCTGGTGAATCAGTTGGTAGGAAATGGCTTTTGAAGATGGAGTCACTGACTTTGACCCCTGGTCTGAGGCCATGAAGCTTCTTTGGGCACTGGAGCCAGGTGGTGGGGGCGACACTGCTGGCAGTGACGGCCTCGGTGATGTGGTCCCACATCATTCTTTCTGGAGGGCCTCCTGGCCCCTGTGGGCGGAGGACCTCTCCTGCAGTGTTGACCCCCTGCACAAAGCTGGAGTGCTGCGTGCGAGACCCTGGGTGCCCTTCCCTGGCTTGCTCACCCATTTGTATTAGTGCTGAAGCACTTTTCCCATTTTTTGAGGTGTGGAAGGGAATTCAGCTTTAGGAGCTAAAGACTCCGATTCGGGAGTTTTTTTTCATGTTAATTTTTTTTTAAAGGCAGTCAGGGCTGAAAACTGCATTTTCTTTCATCATTTTTAGTTTGATCAGTTCAGAAGACATTGGCCTTTTAATGTCCGACAATTCCTAGTGAATTTATTGCCTTGCTTCCAGAGACTGTTGGAAGATGGAACGCCGCTTCTGGACACCAACTTTGCCTCGAATGCCTGCACTAACTCCACCAGGAGGGTGTTACACAGTGAGTTAGTGCTGGGCTAAAAATCTTTCATCCCCAGCACGAATCTTTCTCTCTGACCGCCACGACCATTTTCAGTGACCGTTAACCCGAGACAGCCCGTTACTAAGGCAACTCTCGTGGTGGACACGAATTTCTGGGTCCTGGAGTTTTATGAATGGAAATCTTCGAAGGTGGAAGACAAGTTTTTAAGAATGTTAAAAAAGCATACAGTGTCCTTGGCTTTATAAACAGAGGAATTGATTAAAATACCAAGGAAGTTAGTGTAAAGTATTTACCAGGGAGACTAACAATGTGGACATGAAATTAGAAGAAGAGATCAAAAAAGATATAAAGACATTTAAGACAGAAGGAGAGGAGATAATTAATAAATTAATCAAACGAATCAAACTTTGGGAGTATAAACCCCTGGTCCAGATGGATTGTATCTGTGAATATTAAAACAAGCAAAGGGAGAGAAAGCAGAGGCACTATTATATATTGATAAATATATAAAAGGGAATAGTGCCAGAGGACTGGCACACAACTAATGTGATTCCTATATTTAAAATGGGAGATAGAACAAGTCCAAGGAGCTAAAGACCACTTAGCTAAACGTCAGAGCAGGAAAGTTCATGGGGTCTTTACTGATTTGCTCGATAAGTGCGGTATAATTGTGGATTATGATCGATTGTGTTTCGGAAAAAGAAATTTTCATGGCAGAGGGGTCCCGGCTGTTTCTGCGATTGAGGAGCCCGAGATATACGAGATAGTTACACACACACGCAGACCTGAACACACAAGCTCTGTTAGCTCAATATTAGGCCGCGATCACTGCTCAAAAGCACGATTGTGGGCGCTCGATAGAGGAGGAGGTGATTAACGGGCCGGCCCATGTTAACTTAAAACAGTATCCCGTTCCTGCTGAGAGTCAGATAGCGCTACAAACCACAATGGACACATTGATACAGCAGGGCGTTATATGGCGGGACACTTTTGCGAATAATTTACCAATTTGGCCAGTCAAGAAACCAGATGGGAGCTGGCGGCTCACGATCAATTACCAAACCTTGAACACGGTAACACTGGCATATTCCCACATGCAGGGGGCACTGCAGCAAGTCGCTGGGACTTCTCCTGCAGCTCCTCCCAAACCCACGACCTCCACCACCGAGAAGGAAAAGAGCAGCAGGTGCATGAGAACACCAGCACCTCCAAGTTCCTCACCAAGACATATATCGCCATTCTTCATCGTCACTGGGTCAAGATCCTGGAACTTCCTGCCTAACAACAATGTGGGCATACCTTCACCACCGGACTGCAGCGGTTCAAGAAGAATGCTCACTAATGTTCCCTGTAAGCCCCGTGGCCACACAGCCGCATGTCTGCACAGTGCTCCAGGGGTCCCACGCAGTCGGCTTTTCAATAGATAAACACACATGCACGGTATTTTAAATGGGCTGCGGAGCCCCTTAAAGGAGACACAGGGCCCGAAAAAATATTACAGGAACTTTGATGCTCACCGTCATCTTCTCAAGGGCACCTGGGGATGGGCAATAAATGCTGGCCTTGCCAGCGACACCCATAACCCAAGGAGGAATAAACAATATAGTGAGCTCAATGTGCAATGATCCGGCTAAATATGTCCCCGGTTAAAGTTTGTACAGCTTCATTTTCACTGCGTGACTGAAGAGCACTTTAACAATTTACAAATGTAAAATCAGCTCCACGTATTGCTCTGAAATGCCGACCCTGTAAATGTCGGGATGGAGAATCGGGATTTGGCTTCAGATCTGCCTTTGGAGGTCAGCTTTACTTCAGTGAACTTTGGGTGGTCCAGATCTCTCCGACATTTACAATGACCCTGTTTTTGAGCGAGGTGTCGAGCTGATTTTACTACTTTGCAATAAGAGACACGCAAGTCCTCTCTTGGCTCCTGTTCTCAGTAACATTTACATGGGGTTTTACATCTTTTTATGTTGAACGAATGAGAGATGAAGAAAAACATGTTACAGTTGGTAAAGTGACTTCATCTGCCCCTGTTCCTTTGGACAAACCAAATATCTGTATTTTACTAATTGAGGATTTTATAACATGAGACACAAAATGTTCCTGCAATTCTCTCTGACTCTTTATTCTTGTCAGTCCAGGGAATTTACCCACATAATCATCATCATAGGCACGCCCTCGGAATCGAGGAAGACTTGCTTCCACTCTTAGCATGAGTTCTTAGGTGGCTGTACAGTCGAATACGAGAACCACAGTCTCTGTCACAGATTGGGCAGATAGTCGTTGACGGAAAGGGTGGGCAGGGAGCCTGGTTTGCCGCACGCTCCTTCCGCTGCCTGAGCTTGCTTTCTGCATGCTCTCGGCGATGATACTCGAGGAGCTCAGCGCCTTCCTGAATGCAGTTCCTCCACTTAGGGCGGTCTATGGTCAAGGACTCCCAGGTGTCAGTGGGGATGTCGCACTTTATCAGGGAGGCCTGAGGGTGTCCTTGTAACGCTTCCTCTGCCCACCTTTGGCTCATTTGCCGTGGACGAGTTCCAAATAGAGCGCTTGCTTTGGGAGTCTCGTGTCTGGCATGTGAACTATGTGGCCTGCCCAGCGGAGCTGATCAAGTGTGGTCAGTGCTTCAATGCTGGGGATGTTGGCCTGGACGAGGACGCTAATGTTTATGCGTCTGTCCTCCCAGGGGATTTGCAGGATTTTGCGGCAATATCACTGGTGGTATTTCTCCAGCGACGAGATGTCTACTGAGCCATACAGGAGGGCAAGTATTACCACATAAGCACAGACTCGATAACAACATGAATTAGATTGGGCAACCCCGCAGGATACATTTGGCCCTCACCGAGTGGTCAATGAATGGCCCTCTAATGAGACTCCGTTACCTCCATGCACCCATGCGGAGCAAACAGAGGTGATGGGGACAGAGCAGCCTTGCTGTTTCACCGAGTACTGGGGGAGTCTGTATCAATAGTGTGTGTCCCACCACAGCTGGCGGAGGATTCCTTCCACATGTTTCATTCCCATCCAACAGGGGTCACTATTCAGCCGAGGTTACATCTCAAAATGTGTGTAAGGCGCTTGCTGGCCCGGTATAAAAGATGAAATTACAAAATGCTGTCAACAATGTTTAGTTTGTTTACAACATAACCTTTCTCTGCTCACTAATCGCGCTTTTCTCCGGTCTGCCCCACCTCCTGAGGGGCCATGGACACACCTTCAAATGGATTTGATTGGATCACTACAAAGGTCCAATGCAGAGCATCAATACTGCCTGGTGATTATCAACAACTTCAGCAAGTGGATTGAGACCTTCCCATGTAAAACTGACGGGGCAATTACTGCAGGGCGCTTGGTGCTGAGTGAGGTGATCAGCAGGTGGGGATTATCCATACAGGTAGAAAGTGACCAACCACACAATTCACTGCACAAGATTTCACACAATTGAAAAAATCGATTCCCCCCAATATTTCTGAGCGTCAACCATTGGGGAACAGAGATGAAGCTTTGACTTGCCACAACACATTCACATATCATAATACATTGATATGCTTCACAATACATACTCCTAGAATAGATTCATATATTTCTGAGAGCAGATTCCCATAACACATTCAAATATATCCCATAACATATTCATTTAATTCCAAGAACATATTCATGTACGTCGCAGATTGTATTTATATACCGAGAACACACAAGAACAAAAGAACATAAGTAATAGGAGCAGGAGTAGGCCATACGGCCCCTCGAGCCTGCTCCGCCATTCAATAAGATCATGGCTGATCTGATCATGAACTCAGCTCCACTTCCCCGCCCATTCCCATAATCCCTTATCCCCTTATCGTTGAAGAAACTGTCTATTTCGGTCTTAAATTTTTTCAATGTCCCAGCTTCGACAGCTCGCTCAGGCAGCGAATTCCACAGATTTACAACCCGCAGAGAAAAAATTCCTCCTCATCTGTTTTAAATGGGCGGTCCCTTATTCTAAGATCATGCCCTCTAGTTCTAGTCTCCCCCATCAGTGGAAACATCCTCTTTGCATCTACCTTGACAAGCCCCCTCATAATCTTACACATTTTGATAAGATCACCTCTTATTCTTCTGAATTCCAATGAGTAGAGGCCCAACCTACTCAACCTTTCCTCATAAGTCAATCCCCGGAATCAACCTAGTGAACCTTCTCTGAACTTCCTCCAAAGCAAGTATATCCTTTCGCAAATATGAAAACCAAAACTGCACGCAGTATTCCAAGTGTGGCCTCACCAATACTTTGTATAGCTGTAGCAAGACTTCCGTGCTTTTTACTCCATCCCCTTTGCAATAAAGGCCAAGATATCATAGGCATTCCCGAACACTTGCTGTACCTGCATATTATTCTTTTGTGTTTCATGCACAAGTGCCCCCAGGTTCTGCTGTACTGCAGCACTTTGCAATCTTTCGCCATTTAAATAATAACTTTGTCTTTGACTTTTTTTCTATACTTCCCATAACACATTCATACACATCCCAGCATACATTCCTAGAACAGAATCAAACACCCACCCTGAACATATCTGAAGGAATGCAAAATTCACAAGAAACACCACCTGTGTTTGGGCTTGGAAATTTAAGTTGGGATTATCTACCGAAAAATTTGGAACTCTAAAGTACTTATGGAAGAAACTACAAACTTTAATAGAATTTTGGATTTTAAAAGACAAACTCAAGGCTGTGGGCGGATCTACGGAACTAGCAAGAGACAGTCTAATTTAAGTGAAGCTACCTGTGTGTGAGGACTAAGTTAACCTGTCTAGAAGAATGAATATTCGAAAATCCTTCCCCCACAAGAGACATTAACATCACAAAATCACCCAGAGGTAGCTACCCATCAACATGGGTCTGGACAACCATTTCAGCATATACATCACAAAGAGGCCCAATCCAGACAGTATGCGAAAGACGAAGCACAAAAGGACATTGCAATTACCAAACTAATATTTCCATCAGGAAACAGTTTTCGAACATCAACCCACCCAAGACATATCAACTTTTAACGAGCCCGACAGAATATTACAAAGAAGAACCAAGCCCGCCAAAATTATACAAAGAATTTTGAACAGATTTGACGGCAAGATTAGAACACTGAAATCGAATAACTGACCCCGGTTTTCAACAGAGGTTAGGTGGTTGCTAGGTAGCTACAAGGCTGCTACCACCTCAGATGACACTTTGACTGACAGACTAGTACCACAGTATGCTGTGTCATCAAGACAAGGAGAGAAACCAACGCAACAGTTGTAAACTAACTTCTCCAGCCTTGAAGTCCTGAAGGAAGGAAAAACATCACCATTGGAGCAGCGACCGACCACAGTCAACGTGGTATCAAGGGAAAAACAACCACGATCTACCGTTAACGATCAAAAGCTTTGGTAAGCATAGTCCCTACATGCCCTGGAGTCTAACCTAGCCAGAATTAGGTATTGGGAGGTGGGAGGTATAATTTACGGTGACCCCCTTTGATTGTGTAATGCATGGTTCTTTATTAGAGTGATTTGTGACTTTAAGTTTGACCTTGTACCTTTCCTTGTATTGTTCTTTATTAGAGTGATTGTAAGTTTGGCCTTGTATTTTCTTATTAGAGTAATAAGCTTGTATTACCTTGACTGTAATAAAACCAAAGTGCTTTGCATCAAATCAGTGTCCTTTGCACTTTTGTCACACCCCCCAAAAAAATCCAGAGTCTAGAACCCAAGGGAGTGGGAGCGATTCGAACCGCTCAAGTTGGTCAGAAGGGAACCTGACCCCCTCATAGAGACCACCCCCCTTACATATTACACTCCCCCACAATACAGAGACCCCCGGGTCGACCCCAGTACTGGACCCATGCCCGGGGTCAGGTTTCGGACCGCCCCGGATCGGACCCCTCAAGGTCAAACTCCGCCAGAGTCATGGATCGGATCTACCTGGTCCTGCCACCTGGTCTGGAGTGCTCCCCACCCGACTGGAAGCCAAGCCTGTCAATCAGGCAAACCTCCGGGGGGGAACCTGTCAGGGCCAATAGACGCCGCTGTGAGTTAAATCTCCAATGCATGCTGGGAAACCCAGACTTCAGGTTACCTGTCCGAAACTCCACCTCCCCCGTCTACATAACTGCCCCAGTAAATAGCCAGGCCAATGTATTCCCCGAAAACCATGCACCCGGAGCGGATGCAAGATATTTTGAAGAGGGAGGGTGAAGAGCCAGTTGTCGTGGTGCATATAGGTACCAATGATATAGGTAAAAAAACGGGATGAGGTCCGACAAGATGAATTTAAAGAGCTAGGAGCTAAATTAAAAAGTAGGACCTCAGAATTAATAATCTCAGGATTGCTACCAGTGCCACGTGCTAGTCAGAGTAGGAATCGCAGGATAGCTCAGATGAATACGTGGCTTGAGGAGTGGTGCAGAATGGAGGGATTCAAATTCCTGGGGCATTGGAACCAGTTCTGGGGGAGGTGGGACCAGTACAAACTGGGCAGGACCGGAACCAATGTCCTCGGGGGAGTGTTTGCTAGTGCTGTTGGGGAGGGGTTAAACTAATATAGAAACATAGAAACATAGAAATTAGGTGCAGAAGTAGGCCATTTGGCCCTTCAAGCCGGAATTCGATATTGCAGGGGGATGGGAACCTATGCAGCGAGACAGAGGGAAGCAGAATGGGGGCAGAAGCTAAAGATAGAAAGAAGAAAAGTAAAAGTGGAGGGCAGAGAAACCCAAGGCAAAAAGCAAAACGGGCCACATTACAGCAAAATCCTAAAGGGGCAAAGGGTAATAAAAAAGACAAGCCTGAAGGCTCTGTGCCTCAATGTGAGGAGTATTCGCAATAAGGTGGATGAATTAACTGCGCAGATAGCAGTTAACGGATATGATGTAATTGGCATTACGGCGACATGGCTCCAGGGTGACCAAGTCTGGAAACTCAACATTCAGGGGTATTCAACATTTAGGAAGGATAGACAGAAAGGAAAAGGAGGTGGGGTGTCGTTGCTGGTTAAAGAGGAAATTAATACAATAGTGAGGAAGCTTGGATGATGTGGAATCTGTATGGGTGGAGCTACGGAATACCAAAGGGCAGAAAACATGAGTGGGGGTTATGTACAGACCACCAAACAGTAGTAATGAGGAAGGGGACAGCATCAAACAAGAAATTATGAATGCGTGCAATAAAGGTACAGCAGTTATCATGGGCAACTTTAATATACATGGAAAGAGCAGCAGAACATTAAAGGGCAAAAAACGTTAGTGGGAGTTGTGTACAGACCTCCAAACAGTAGTAGTGATGTTGGAGAGGGCATCAAACAGTAAATTAGGGGTGCATGCAATAAAGGTGCAGCAGTTATCATGGGTGACTTTAATATGCATATAGATTGGGCTAACCAAACTGGAAGCAATACGGTGGAGGAGGATTTCCTGGAGTGCATAAGGGATGGTTTTCGAGACCAATATGTCGAGGAACCAACTAGGGGGGAGGCCATCGTCGACTGGGTGTTGTGTAATGAGAGAGGATTAATTAGCAATCTCGTTGTGCGAGGCCCCTTGGGGAAGAGTGACCATAATATGGTGGAATTCTACATTAGGATGGAGAATGAAACAGTTAATTCAGAGACCATGGTCCAGAACTTAAAGAAGGGTAACTTTGAAGGTATGAGGCATGAATTGGCTAGGATAGATTGGCAAATGATACTGAAGGGGTTTACAGTGGATGGGCAATGGCAGGCATTTAGAGACCGCATGGATGACCTACAACAATTGTACATCCCTGTCTGGCGTAAAAATAAAAAAGGGAAGGTGGCTCAACCGTGGCTATAAAGGGAAATCAGGGATAGAATTAAAGCCAAGGAAGTGGCATACAAATTGGCCAGAAATAGCAGCGAATTCGGGGACTGGGAGAAATTTAGAACTCAGCAGAGGAGGACAAAGTGTTTGATTAGGGCAGGGAAAATATAGTACGAGAGGAAGCTTGCAGGGAACATTAAGACGGACTGCAAAAGCTTCTATAGATATGTCAAGAGAAAAAGGTTAGGAAAGACAAACATCGGTCCCCTGCAGTCAGAATCAGGGGAAGTCATAAGTGGGAACAAAGAAATGGCAGACCAATTGAACAAGTACTTTGGTTCAGTATTCACTGAGGAGGACATAAACAACCTTCTGGATATAAAAGGGGTCAGAGGGTCCAATAAGAAGGAGGAACTGAAGGAAATCCTTATTAGTCGGGAAATTGTGTTGGGAAAATTGATGGGATTGAAGGCCGATAAATCCCCAGGGCCTGATGGTCTTTATCCCAGAGTAATTAAGGAGGTGGCCTTGGAAATAGCGGATGCATTGACAGTCATTTTCCAACATTCCATCGACTCTGGATCAGTTCCTATCGAGTGGAGGGTAGCCAATGTAACCCCACTTTTTAAAAAAGGAGGGAGAGAGAAAACAGGGAATTATAGACCGGTCAGCCTGACATCGGTAGTGGGTTAAATAATGCAATCAATTATTAAGGATGTCATAGCAGTGCATTTGGAAAGAGGTCCAAGTCAGCATGGATTTGTGAAAGGGAAATCATGCTTGACAAATCTTCTGGAATTTTTTGAGGATGTTTCCAGTAGAGTGGACAAGGGAGAACCAGTTGATGTGGTGTATTTGGATTTCAGAAGGCTTTCGACAAAGTCCCACACAAGTGATTAATGTGCAAAGTTAAAGCACATGGGGTTGGGGGTAGTGTGCTGACATGGATTGAGAACTGGTTGGCAGATAGGAAGCAAAGAGTAGGAGTAAATGGGTACTTTTCAGAATGGCAGGCAGTGACTAGTGTGTTACCGCAAGGTTCTGTGCTGCGGCCCCAGCTGTTTACATTGTACATTAATGATTTAGACAAGGGGATTAAATGTAGTATCTCCAAATCTGCGGATGACACTAAGTTGGGTGGCAGTGTGAGCTGTGAGGAGGATGCTATGAGGCTGCAGAGTGACTTAGATCGGTTAGGTGAGTGGGCAAATGCATGGCAGATGAAGTATAATGTGGATAAATGTGAGGTTATCCACTTTGGTGGGAAAAACTGAAAGACAGACTATTATCTGAATGGTGACAGATTAGGAAAAGGGAAGGTGGAACAAGACCTGGGTGTCATGGTACATCAGTCATTGAAGGTTGGCATGCAGGTACAGCAGGCGGTTAAGAAAGCAAATGGCATGTTGGCCTTCATAGCGAGGGGATTTGAGTACAGGGGCAGGGAGGTTACTACAGTTGTACAGGGCCTTGGTGAGGCCACACTTGGAGTATTGTGTACAGTTTTGGTCTCCTAACTTGAGGAAGGACATTCTTGCTATTGAGGGAGTGCAGCGAAGGTTCACCAGACTGATTCCCGGGATGGCGGACTGACATATCAAGAAAGACTGGATCAACTGGGCTTGTATTCACTGGAGTTCAGAAGAATGAGAGGGGATATCATAGAAACGTTTAAAATTCTGATGGGTTCAGACAGGTTAGATGCAGGAAGAATGTTCCCAATGTTGGGGAAGTCCAGAACCAGGAGTCACAGTCTAAGGATAAGGGGTAACCCATTTAAGACCGAGATGAGGAGAAACTTCTTCACCCAGAGAGAGTGGTGAACCTGTGGAATTCTCTACCACAGAAAGTTGTTGAGGCCAATTCACTAAATATGTTCAAAAAGGAGTTGGATGTAGTGCTTACTATTAGGGTGATCAAGGGGTATGGCGAGAAAGCAGGAATGGGGTACTGAAATTGCATGTTCAGCCATGAACTCATTGAATGGCAGTGCAGGCTCGAAGGGCTGAATGGCCTACTCCTGCACTTATTTTCTATGTTTCTATGTTACATATTGACCGGGCTAACCAAACTGGTAGCAATGCAGTGGAGGAGGAATTCCTGGAGTGTATTAGGAATGTTTTTCTAGACCAATATGTCAAGGAACCAACTGGAGGGCTGGCAATCCTAGACTGGGTGATGTGTAATGAGAAAGGACGAATTAACAATCTTGTTGTGAGAGGCCCCTTGGGGAAGAGTGACCATGATATGATAGAATTCTTTATTAAGATGGAGAGTGACACTGTTAATTCAGAGACAAGGGTCCTGAACTTAAGGAAAGGTAACTTCGATAGTTTGAGACGTGGATTGGCTAGAATAGACTGGCGAGTGATACTTAAAGGGTTGACGCTGGATAGGCAATGGAAACATTTAAAGATCCCATGGATGAACTTCAACCATTGTACATCCCTGTCTGGAGTAAAATAAAACAGGGAAGGTGTTAACAAGAGAAATTAAGGATAGTGTTAAATCCAAGGAAGAGGCATATAAATTGGCCAGGAAAAGCAGCAAACCTGGGGACTGGGAGAAATTTAGAATACAGCAGAGGAGGACAAATGGTTTAATTAGGAGGGGGAATATAGAGTAGGAGAGGAAACTTGCTGGGAACATAAAAACTGACTGTAACAGCTTCAAGAGATATGTGAAGAGAAAAAGATTAGTGAAAACAAACTTACGTCCCTTGCAGTCAGATTCAGGTGAATTTATAATGGGTAACAAAGAAATGGCGGACCAGTTAAACAAATACTTTGGTTCAGTTTTCACAAAGAAATATACAAATAACCTTCCAGAAATATTTGAGGACCGAGGGTCTAGTGAGAAGGTGGATTTGAAGGATATCCTTATAAAGTGGGAAATTGATGGGATTGAAGGCCGATAAATCCCCGGGGCCTGATAATCTGCATCCCAGAGTACTTAAGGAAGTGGCCATAGAAGTAGTGGATGCATTGGTGATCATTTTCCAACGGTCTATCGACTCTGGATCAGCTCCTATGGACTGGAGAGGAGCTAATGTAACACCACTGTTTAAAAAAGGAGGGAGAGAGAAAATGGGTAATTGTAGACTGTTTAGCCTGACATCAGTAGTGGGGAAAATGTTGGAATCAATTATCAAAGATGAAATATCAGCGGATTTGGATCGGTCCAAGTCAGCATGGATTTGTGAAAGGGAAATCATGCTTGACAAATCTTCTAGAATTTTTTGAGGATGTAACTAGTAGAGTGGACAAGGGAGAACCAGTGGATGTGGTGTATTTGGACTTTCAAAAGGCTTTTGACAAGGTCCCACACAAGAGATTGTTATGCAAAATCAAAGCACATGGAATTGAGGGTAATATACTGACATGGATAGAGACCTTGTTGGCAGACAGGAAGCAGAAAGTCAGGATAAACGGGTCCTTTTCAGAATGGCAGGCAGTGACTAGTGGAGTGCCACAGGCTCAGTGCTGGGACCCCAGCTCTTTATAATATGCCTCAATGATTTGGATGAAGGAATTGAG
The DNA here is from genome assembly GCF_044704955.1 of Pristiophorus japonicus. Taxonomy (NCBI): domain Eukaryota; kingdom Metazoa; phylum Chordata; class Chondrichthyes; family Pristiophoridae; genus Pristiophorus; species Pristiophorus japonicus. Next base: position 110,509 of record NW_027254754.1, read on the forward strand.
TATAATATCTCCAAGTTTGCAGATGACACTAAACTGAGTGGCGGTGTGAGCTGTGAGGAGGATGCTAAGAGGCTGCAGGGTGAATTGGATAGGTTCGGTGAGTGGGCAAATGCATGACAGATGCAGTATAATGTGGATAAATGTGAGGTTATCCACTTTGGGGACAAAAACACGAAGGCAGATTATTATCTGAATTGCGGCAGGTTATGAAAGGGGGAGGTGCAACGAGACCTGGGTGTCATGGTTCATCAGTCATTGAAAGTTGGCATGCAGGTACAGCAGGCAGTGAAGAAGGCAAATGGTATGTTGGCCATCATAGCTTGGGGATTTGAGTATAGGAGCAGGGAAGTCTTACTGCAGTTATACAGGGCCTTGGTGAGGCTTCACCTGCAATAATGTGTTCAGTTTTGGTCTCCTAATCTGAGGAAGGACGTTCTTGCTATTGAGGGCGTGCAGCGAAGGTTCACCAGACTGATTCCAAGGATTGCGGGACTGACATATGAGGAGAGACTAGATCAACTGGGCCTTTATACACTGGAGTTTAGAAGGATGAGAGGGGATCTCATTGAAACGTATAAGATTCTGATGGGACCGAACAGGTTAGATGCGGGAAGAATGTTCCCGATGATGGGGAATTCCAGAACCAGGGGACAAAGTCTAGGATAAGGGGTAGGACATTTAGGTCTGAGATGAGGAGAAACTTCTTCACTCAGAGAGTTGTTAACCTGTGGAATTCCCTACCGCAGAGAGTTGTTGATGCCAGTTCATTGGATATATTCAAGAGGGAGTTAGATATGGCCCTTGTGGCTAAAGGGATCAAGGGGCATGGAGTTAAAGCAGGAAAGGGGTACTGAGGTGAATGATCAGCCATAATCATATTGAATGGTGGTGCAGGCTCGAGGGGCCGAATGGTCTACTCCTGCACCTATTTTCTATGTTTCTATACCCAGAACATATTAATAGACCACAACTCAACCTATACCGTAACACATACATATACTTCCCAGAATGCATTCCTAGAACAGATTCATATACTTCCCTGGACAGATCAGTTTATTTATTTAAGAGTCAGCTGTGGCTCAATTGGTCGTACCCTCACCTCTGAGTCAGAAGGTGATGGGTTCAAGTCTCACTCCAGAACCTTGAGCACAAATATCTGGGCTGACACTCCAGTACAGTGCTGAGGGAGTGCTGCACTGTTCTGGAGTCAGACGAAACGTTAAACCAAGGCTTCCTCAGGTGGACATAAAAGGTCCCATAGCATCATTTCAAAGAAGATTAGGGCAGTTATCCATGGCCAAATTTATTCCTCAATCAACATCACGAAAACAAATTAACTGGTCATTATCACAAATTGCGGTCGGAGTTTCCCGTTGTTCCGAACTGAAAAATGTCTATGAATCTACCTGGTGGTCCCGGAGGTTCAGAGACTTCTGATCCTGGCCCTCTACTTGAAGGCCTTCATAGACCCACATGTATCCCAGGATTGTAAGGATTTCACATGATTCAATGATATCATGTAGGCCGGAACAACCTATCAGAGTCGGGGGTTCCCCATTCATACTGATGCTACATATGGAATCAACATAAGTATGAATTGGAATACCCACAAAAACACTAAAAATAACTTTTGAAACAACATCACATATTTCAAATTAATAAAAATGGAATTTAATTAATTATTTAAAACAAAAATGTAACTTTTTGAAAAATAAATTTACATATTTTAAAGCGTCTAAAAATAAACGTATTTTATTTAACAGGATTTTAAATGTTTAAATTATGTTTAATAAATGGATTTTTCTGTACTTTAAAAGTCTTACGTTGATAACAACAAGCCTTACGCTTGCTTTTTTCATTTGTAATAATCTGAAGAACATTCGCTTGGCAGGATTTGGGCAAATCGCCCAACTCTCCGCCCGAGGAGATCTTTTAGTTTCACATACGGCGATCTGTCAATAGAACCTTTGACAGATCGCAAGTGACGGGTTTAGGCGCATAAGCTTCACATGTCCAAACCCGGTACTTGCGGGGACCCCCACGGGTGAGTACACACCTCGTATGCACCCATGGGGAGTGCGATTTCAGGCCCATTGCTGTTTGTTAGAGCTTGCTGTGAGAAGTGGTTGCCGTGATTCTGACATTGCAACAGTGACTACACTTCATTGTCCAGTGATTGTGAAAGGCATTCTATAAATGCCATTGTCTCTTTCTTCCCTGAGCACTTTCTGTAGCCAGAACCCATTCATCATAATTGGAGCATGAAATTCACTGACACTAGGAGTTGTTTTGGCAAATAGCATAGGTGCATTTCAAGGGAAGCTACATAAATAGATGAGAGAGAAAGGAGGCAAAGGTTATGCTGATAGGGTTCGATGATGAGGGATAGGAGGGGCCTCGTGTGGAGGATAAACACTGGCATAGACCGGTTGGGCTGAATGGACTGTTTCTGTGCTTTACCAGCTTTGTAATTCTATATCATGTAATATAAACCTTCATAAATACTGGTTCGGTGTCAGCCGGGGCAAAGTCTCCAAACTTGGGCATCACACTTTCGGGATGATGTCACAGCCTTAGAGAGGGTGCATGGGAGATTTACTAGAATGGTACCAGGGATGAGGGCAGACTGGTCACGAAATAAAAAAGGGAAGGTGGCTCAACCGTGGCTATCTGGGGAAATCAGGGATAGTATTAAAGCCAAGGAAGTGGCATACAAATTGGCCAGAAATAGCAGCGAACCTGGGGACTGGGAGAAATTTAGAACTCAGCAGAGGAGGACAAAGGGTTTGATTAGGGCAGGGAAAATGGAGTACGAGAAGAAGCTTGCAGGGAACATTAAGGCGGATTGCAAAAGTTTCTATAGGTATGTAAAGAGAAAAAGGTTGGTGAAGACAAACGTAGGTCCCCTGCAGTCAGAATCAGGGGAAGTCATAACGGGGAACAAAGAAATGGCAGACCAATTGAACAAGTACTTTGGTTCGGTATTCACTAAGGAGGATACAAACAACCTTCCGGATATAAAAGGGGTCAGAGGGTCTAGTAAGGAGGGGGAACTGAGGGAAATCTTTATTAGTCGGGAAATTGTGTTGGGGAAATTGATGGGATTGAAGGCCGATAAATCCCCAGGGCCTGATGGACTGCATCCTAGAGTACTTAAGGAGGTGGCCTTGGAAATAGCGTATGCATTGACAGTCATTTTCCAACATTCCATTGACTCTGGATCAGTTCCTATGGAGTGCAGGGTAGCCAATGTAACCCCACTTTTTAAAAAAGGAGGGAGAGAGAAAACAGGGAATTATAGACCTCAGTAGTGGGTAAAATGATGGAATCAATTATTAAGGATGTCATAGCAGTGCATCTGGAAAATGGTGACATGATAGGTCCAAGTCAGCATGGATTTGTGAAAGGGAAATCATGCTTGACAAATCTTCTGGAATTTTTTGAGGATGTTTCCAGTAAAGTGGACAAAGGAGAACCAGTTGATGTGGTATATTTGGACTTTCAGAAGGCTTTCGACAAGGTCCCACACAAGAGATTAATGTGCAAAGTTAAAGCACATGGGATTGGGGGTAGTGTGCTGACGTGGATTGAGAACTGGTTGTCAGACAGGAAGCAAAGAGTAGGAGTAAACGGGTACTTTTCAGAATGGCAGGCAGTGACTAGTGGAGTGCCGCAAGGTTCTGTGCTGGGGCCCCAGCTGTTTACATTGTACATTAATGATTTAGACGAGGGGATTAAATGCAGTATCTCCAAATTTGCGGATGATACTAAGTTGGGTGGCAGTGTGAGCTGCGAGGAGGATGCTATTAGGCTGCAGAGTGACTTGGATAGGTTAGGTGAGTGGGCAAATGCATGGCAGATGAAGTATAATGTGGATAAATGTGAGGTTATCCACTTTGGTGGTAAAAACAGAGAGACAGACTATTATCTGAATGGTGACAGATTAGGAAAAGGGAAGATGCATCGAGACCTGGGTGTCATGGTACATCAGTCATTGAAGGTTAGCATGCAGGTACAGCAGGCGGTTAAGAAAGCAAATGGCATGTTGGCCTTCATAGCGAGGGGATTTGAATACAGGGGCAGGGAGGTGTTGCTACAGTTGTACAGGGCCTTGGTGAGGCCACACCTGGAGTATTGTGTACAGTTTTGGTCTCCTAACTTGAGGAAGGACATTCTTGCTATTGAGGGAGTGCAGCGAAGGTTCACCAGACTGATTCCCGGGATGGCGGGACTGACCTATCAAGAAAGATTGGATCAACTGGGCTTGTATTCACTGGAGTTCAGAAGAATGAGAGGGGACCTCATAGAAACGTTTAAAATTCTGACGGGTTTAGACAGGTTAGATGCAGAAAGAATGTTCCCAATGTTGGGGAAGTCCAGAACCAGGGGTCACAGTCTGAGGATAAGGGGTAAGCCATTTAGGACCGAGATGCGGAGAAACTTCTTCACCCAGAGAGTGGTGAGCCTGTGGAATTCTCTACCACAGAAAGTAGTTGAGGCCAATTCACTAAATATATTCAAAAGGGAGTTAGATGAAGTCCTTACTACTCGGGGGATCAAGGGTTATGGCGAGAAAGCAGGAAGGGGGTACTGAAGTTTCATGTTCAGCCATGAACTCATTGAATGGCGGTGCAGGCTAGAAGGGCTGAATGGCCTGCTCCTGCACCTATTTTCTATGTTTCTATGTTTCTATGAAAGTAAAAGTCCATGGGATTCAGGGCAAAGTGGCAAGTTGGATCCATATTTGGCTTAGAGGTAGGAAGCAAAGGGTAATGGTTGATGGATGTTTTTGTGACTGGAAGGATGTTTCCAGTGGGGTTCCGCAGGGCTCAGTACTGGTTCCCTTGCATTTTGTGGTACATATCAATGATCTAGATTTGAATACAGGGGGTATGATTAAGAAGTTTGCAGATGAGATTAAAATTGGCTGTATGGTTGATACTGAAGAGGAAAGTCGTGGACTGCAGGAGGATATCAATCTACTGGTCAGGTGGGCAGAACAGTGGCAAATGGAATTTAAGTTGGAGAAGTGTGAGTTAATGCAGTTGGGAAGGGTAAATAAGGAAAGGGTATACCACTAGGCCACTTAGAAATGTAGATGAACAATGGGACCTTGGAATGCTTGTCCACAGAACTCTTTTTGGGAGGAAACTAAAACATTAAATCATGTCCCCCTGATCTGGGGGACACACCAAACATTTTCAAGCCCTTTTATTTGTGGTTTTTTTTGTGTTTTTGTTCTTTTTTTTTGGTTTTTTTTTGGGCACTAAAATCGTATTTTTTTTTCTCTTTCTCCAAGTGCCCCCTATAAAAGGGGAGGGGGAACACTAAAAACACCAGCAATTAAAACAAATTAAACTTTAAAACATAAAATCAAATTAAAATTTGGTTGCCGGGCGTGATGATGCACTCCAGTCCCTCCGGTGCCCACCTCTCGCGGAAGGCCGCGAGCATACCTGTGGACACCGCATGCTCCATCTCCAAGGACACCCTGGTGCGGATGTACACACGGAAGAGAGGCAGGCAGTCAGGCTGAACAACCCCATCGACCGCCCGCTGCCTGGACCGGCTGAGGGCACCCTTGGCCGTGCCCAGGAGCAGTCCTACGAGGAGGGCCTTGGACCTACCCGCTCCCTTCTGCGCAGGGTGCCCAAAGATCAGAGTGTGGGACTGAAATGCAGCCCGAATTTCAGGAGCAGCCCCTTTAAATAATAAAACAGGGGCTGCAACCTCGTGCATTCGATAAAAACATGAAACACGGACTCTTCCAGACCGCAGAAATTGCAGGCGGCCTGGGAGCCCGTGAACCGGCTTAAAAATCTATTGCACAGCACTGCTCCATGCACCACCCTCCAGGCCAAGTCCCCGATAAATAATGGGAGGACTCCCGCGTAGAGTGCCCTCCATCGGAGACCCCCACCTCCTCCGGACGGCAAGATGGTACGCCATGGCGTGTCCGGACGGCAGGCGAGGATGGAAAAGTTGAGAGTGTGCAGGAGCAGCCCGTACAGGAAACCCCTCCGCGCGGAACTGAAAGGCACGGAGGGGATTTCCCTGAGGCGGCTCAAGTTGTGAGGCGCCGGTCCCCGAGGGAGGTTCCGGGGTTTGGCGCCGATGAGGAATTCCGTCCGGACGGGGGTCAGTTTGGACGGGATCTCCCCACGTGCTTGAGCCTCCTCGATGCACCTAACGGAGTCAGGGCCCAGAGCTGTTTTTAGCGACTCGATGGCATCGGCCGCACGGCGGACGTCGGCCGAATTTAGGCGCCGCGCCAGCGTGTCTGGCGCCATCCAGCCCGCTCCTCCGCCATCGAGCAGGTCCCTGACCCTGGTCACCTCACCTGCCACAGACCTCTCGTCCGACTGCCACCTAAAACTTCGGTTGTGGAGGTACGGATTCCCGAGCAGCGGTTCCTGCAGGACGGCCGCCACTCCAGCCGGTGGAGAGCTGCGCTTGGTGGAGACTTTGTTCCAGACCCTGGTGAGTTCCTTGTAAAAGACAGGCAGCTCCTGGAAGGTGGTCCTGACGCCCCCCAAGCTCACAAACAGGAGCTGCGTGTCGTAGTTGAGGCCGTGCTGCTGGCGGAAGAAATACGTCGCCAGAGCACGCCACCTAGGAGGGGGCTCGACGTAAAGGTATCTCTGCAGGGTCTGAAGACGGAAAGTCGCGAGCTGGGTGCTGACGCACACCAACGACTGACCGCCCTCCCCAAGCGGGAGACTCAAGACCGCGGCAGAGACCCAGTGCTTCCTGTTGTTCCAGAAGAAGTCCACCAGCTTCTTCTGTATCTTGGTGACAAACGCAGGGGGAGGGGTCAAAGTGACCAGCTGGTACCACAACATGGCGGCCACCAGCTGGTTTATGACTAGCGTTCAACCCCTGTAGGACAGCACTCGGAGCAGTCCTGTCCAGCGCCCTAGGCAAGCGGCGACCTTGGCCTCCAGCTCCTGCCAGTTCGCCGGCCAGGCTTCCTCTCGGGGCTAAGGTAGACTCCCAGATAGAGGAGATGGGTCGTGCTCCAGGCAAAAGGCCTGAGCTCCTCTGGCAGAGAGTTCACCCGCCACTGACCCACCAGGAGTCCGGAACATTTCTCCCAGTTGATCCTGGCGGAGGATGCGGCCGAGTAAATCTCCTGGCACTCACGCATCCTCCGCAGGTCAGCGGGATCCTCTACCGCGAAGAGCACGTGATCGGCGGAAGCCGAGAGGACGACCTCCACGCCCGGCCCTTGCAGAGCCAGTCCCGTCAACCTCGTCCGCAGGAGGCGCAGGAAAGGCTCCACCAGATGGCATATAACTGGCTGGACATGGGGCATCCCTGGCGCACCCCTCTCCCAAAGCGAAGGGGCGCCGTCAAGGACCCGTTAACCTTAATCAGACACTCCGCGGCGGCGTACGAAAGTCGGATCCGGGCGACGAAATGGGTCCTGAACCCGAAAGCGCGCAGAGTCCCGAACAGATAGTCGTGATCCACCCTGTCGAACGCCTTCTCTTGGTCGAGAGATAGGAAGGCGACTGACAGACCAGCCTCCTGGGAATGATGGATGAGGTCCTGGACCAGATGGATGTTATTGTGTAGGACTGGTCGGGGTGGATCATGTGATCCAGCACGGCGCCAAGGCGAGCAGACATCGCCCTGGCGAAGATTTTGTAGTTCGTGCTGAGGAGGGAGACCGGGCGCCAGTTCTTAAGGAGGCGGAGATCGCCCTTCTTAGGCAGCAGGACGATGACTGCCCTGCGCCAAGAGAGGAGCATCTCCCCGGTCGCCAGACTTTCCCCCAGGACCCGCGCGTAGTCGCCCCCCAGGACGTCGCATAACGCCCTGTGGAACTCCACGGTCAGCCCGTCCAGCCCCGGGGATTTTCCCCTCGAGAGCTGGTCGAGGGCACCGGTCAGCTTCGCCAGGCTTAGCGGAGCTTCCAGATTTTCGGCGCCCTCCGGGCTGACCTTTAGCAGGTCCTCCCACAAAACTCTACGCGCTTCCTCGCTGGACGGTTCCGAAGAGAACAGGGTCCCATAATATTCACGGGCTCTGTTGTTGGCGCCCTCCGGATCCGAGACGAGAGAGCCGTCGTCGGCCAGCAGCGTCAAGAGCTGCTTACGGACACTCTGCCTTTTTTCCAGCGAGTAGAAGAAGGGGGAGCCGCGGTCCAGATCCCGCAGGAACCGGATGCAGAACCTCACGAACGCATCCTCGGGACCCGAGGAGCTGCAGGTCCCTCAGCGCGGCCTTCATCGCTTCGTACACCGTCCGCAGGGCCGGGTCCTCGACGACTTGACCGAGACGGGACTCCAGGTCGAGCACCTCTTTTTCTAGGCGCCCGACCCTGGCCGCCCGCCTCTTGGTCGACCCCCTCGCGTACTCTTGACAAAAGACGCGGACGTGAGCCTTGCCCACGTCCCACTATAGCCTCAAGGAGGGGAAGCCCCCCTGCTTCCTTCTCCATTCGGCCCAGAAACGACGGAACGAGTCCTGGAACCGCATGTCCTCCAGCAGCTGGTTGTTAAAATGCCAGTACGCGGACCCCGTCCTCGCGCGGAGTGAAGCGAGCTCTGCCCACACCAGGTGGTGGTCCGAACATGTACCGGCTGCATGGAGGCCGCCGGGACGCAGGAAACGTACGCCCGAGACACGTAAAGGCGGTCGATTCTGGACCATCCTACTCCAGGCCTCACCCAAGTAAAGGCGCTGGAGTCGGGTGGAGATTTCGCCAGACGTCCACCAAGTCGAAGGACCCAACCAGGTCCCTCAACTTCTCCATCGCCGTCATGCTCTGCGGGGCACCGGAGCGGTCCCTTGCCTCGAGGGTGCAGTTAAAATCCCCCCCGAGGACAATGCAGTCGCCGACGTCGACGGAGCCAAGAAGAGCGGACACTTCTTCCAAGAAGCGCGTTTGTTGCGGGCCGGGCTGAGGGGCGTACACGTTCACGAGATGGAGCGGCACATCCCCCAGGCGAACTGTGACATGCAGCAAGCGGCCTGCCAAGAGCTCCTTGACCCCCAAGATCTCCGGCTGAAAATGCGGGGCCAGCAAGATGGCCACCCTACAAGAAGTGGCGGTGAGGTGGCTCATGCGGACCTCTCCTTGCCATTCCAGGAGCCACGTGGCTTCGTCTCCCGGAACGGTGTGGATTTCTTGCAGGAAGCACACCGCATATTTCCCCTCCCGCAGGAGCAAAAAATTGTTAAATCTATGTCGTGCCTCCCTGCCGCCGTTGATGTTGAGGCTGGCTATGGTTATCTTCATGACAAAAGCATAGTGCAACCTCTACCTAACATATTGTGTGGGGGGGGGGGAGTGGAGTCGTATTTTGACCTCCACTCCTTCAGCAGCCCAGCGAGGAACCTTTTGAGCCGGCGCAGCTCAAGGCTTTGCGCCTTTGGTAAGGGCCCACCCGCGGCCATGGTTTTAGCGGTGGCGCGGACGGACGCGATGAGCAGCCCCGGCTCGGACCATTTTTCCAGGGCCAAATGGGTTCGGTTGCGGCGACCCTGGCTCTGGACCAAAAAGTCCCGGAGTTCCTTTTCAGGAATGAGGGGGGACTCAGCGGCGGGCATGAGGAGATCCACCGTCTCACTGGCGATGGACTCGAGATCTTCTCCCGCGTCCTCCACTGAGTCCCCGTTCCCCTCCGGGAGGTCGCCGCCAGCAGCCGGCCCGTCGACCGCACGAGGTACTGCAAACGCCCGCCTCAGTCCCCGGGATACTCGACCCGGCGGCAACGCATTCCTCCGCTGGCCCCACGCCCCCCACGACAGGCAGATCTTCCACGCCATCCCTGGGAGGCAGAGGCTGGGCAGCCTCGACTGCCCCACCCTCCCCGGGGACAGATTCCTCTCGCCTACAGCACAGCTTGGGGACGCTGGTGGGGGACGCGGGACACGCGGCGGGCACTGATTCCTCCGCGGAGGGATGTTGTTCCCCCTCCGCCTCATTGGAGTGGCACCTCCTTTTGTTCCTGGGGGGGCGCGGAGGCAGGGAGTCCTCCATATCTGCCAAGGCCTCCTGCTCCACTCCCCCCTTTTCCTTTTCTTGCCCGCGCCCGAACCCCTCTGAAATATTGGTCAAGGGCTCGGGCATGGGCTCAGGGCACCCCGCGCTCGCCGGTGACAGGGTTGGGCTGAGCGCGGTGATCAAATTGTCTGGCGCACTGAGGGGACCCGCCTCGAGGTGTTTCGCCTGCCTCCGCGCCTTCTTTCCGGTTGGACGCTCTCCCTCCCCCCTGCTGGAGGCCATGAATACAAAGGCCTCCGACGATGCCCGCGCACCCACGGCTCCCGGTACGCGGATGCAACTAGGGGGAGGGGTGGCGGCAGCGCCAGCCTTGGCCGCCTTCGGTGGTTTGGCGGCCTTGGAGGCGGGGCAGTTCTTGCGAACGTGCCCCACCTCCATACAGGCATGGCACCGCACGCCGTCCGACGTCCAGAAGACGGGGTAGGCAGTCTCCTCGTGCACCACATTAAATTATCCCTCTGTTGTCTCCTCCTGCGCCAGTCGGACAAAGAGCTGGCGGCAGAAGGAGAACACGTGGCGCAGGCTGTTCTCCCTGAGGCCGAGCGGTATGGGGTTAATCCCTGACCTTACCTCCCCCAGTTGGTGTAGGTGAGGGAGGAGGAGGCCAGCGGGAACAAAGGGCGGGACGTTTGAAAGGATGACCCTCTGCGCGGTGGCCTCGAGAGGGTCCACCGGCAGGAACGTCCCGCCCACCGTGAGCCTCTTTTCAAGGGCCAGGGACACCGCCCGCTCCGACCCCAGGAAGAACACGGCCTTCCCAGACATCTTGGAGGCTGCGACAATGGCCGAGGGGCCGACTACCCCAGCCATTGCCCGCACGCACTCCTCAATGCTCATTGTGGGGTGAGTATAGCTCTTGACCCCGTGTTTCTTTGTTATTAGTCTGAAAGGTGGCAGGGCAGCAGGAGGCGCAGGAGGTGCCGTGGATGTGGACGCCGCCTGCGCTTATGTCTTTGCTGGCCCTGCCACCGGCGTGGATGGGGTCGCCATCACGGGGTCCCTTTAAGGGCTACACCCACCCCAAAGTCACAGGCCTTAATGATCTCGTTGGTGTTTGAACAGAGGGAGCTCTGAAAGAGGCACAGCTCTCCCCTAGTTGACGATTGGGGAGGGGCCTTGCTCCCTCTGCTCAGTTGTCTTGTAATTGGTTTTTCCAATTAGGAGAAAGGGGCTCTGAGAGAGAGAGGGGAGAGACAGAGAGAGTGACAGAGATAGAGGAAAGCTGTGAGGGCAGGTCTCCCCTCACAGTGATGGGTGGGTGCACCCCCCAGATGGTAAGCAAAAAAAAAACAGTCTTTGGGATGGTCTTCGGGTGGGGGGAGAAGATGTCTTCACCTGGGGCAGCTGGAGCCACCCAGGCACAGCACTCCCAACGATGTTAAATAGAGTGATTAATCAGTCTTCAGCCAGGTAGCTCCAGCTATCCCAGGCTAGGCAATGGGGGAGGGGTGCTTCAGTGGTGTGTGGGGCTGAGTTATTTAGCAAGACCCCCACACACACTTCCACACACACACATCCCCCGCGATGTTCCGGCCCTCAAAATGGTCTTCTTTCCTCCCCCCACCGATACAACAAAGTCTTTAGGGGAATGCACCAAAATACACCCACCTTTGGATGATGAAGTCTTTCCCTCCTTCCACACTGGATAGTTGTTGTTCTTTTCCCCCTCTCTCCAACTATTTGTAAAAGTAATAATGATGTTGAATTTTTGCTCTCCTCCTCTCCCTCTGGATGAATTGGAATTGTAGTAAGCCCCTTCTTCCTCTTCCTGGGCTGTTTCACAGGGCTCAGAAAGGCCTTCCAGACAGGAGCAACAGCAGGGAGCTCCTTCTCTCACTACAGCACAGCTCCAAGTGAATAGGCCACACCTCCAACAGCTCCACCATTGGTCCACAGCTCCCTGAAAGTAGCAGGCCAGGTGGATAAGATGGTTAAGAAGGCATATGGAATGCTTGCCTTCATTGGCCAAGGCATAGAATACAAGAGCAGGGAGGTTATGCTTAAATTGTATAATACTCTGGTTAGGCCACAGCTGGACTACTGCGTGCAGTTCTGGTCGCCATATTATAGGAAGGACTGATTGCATTGGAAAGGATGCAGAGGAGATTTACTAGGATGTTGACTGGAATGGAGAATATTAGCTATGGCGACAAATTGGATTGGCTGGTTTGTTCTGTGTGGAACACTGAGAGGAGACCTCATTGACGTATACAAAATTTTGAAGGGCCTGTATATAATGGATAATAAGGGTCTGTTTCCCTTGGTGAAAGGGTCAATTTCGAGGGTGCATAGTTTTAAGGTGGTTGGTGGAAGGTTTAGGGGGGATTTGAGGGGAAGCTTCTTCACGCAGACAATTGTGGGGGTCTGGAACTCACTGCCTGGAAGGGTGGTAGAGGCAGAAACCCTCACCACATTTAAAAGGTGCTTGGATGGGTACTTGAAGATTACGGACTGAGAGCTGGTAAGTGGGATTAGGCTGGATAACCTCTTGTTGGCTGGTGCAGATATGATGGTAAGTATTACATGGAATCAAATACAGCCAGCGTGATCTCCTGGACTAGTTTCGATCACCTGGATGGGTCGGAGAGGAATTTCGCAGATTTTTCTCCCAATTGGCCTGGGTTTATATATCTCTGCTTTTTTTGCGTCTCCCAGGAGATCGTATGGCTCCAGGTGGGGTGCAGTGTAACATGTTGCGATGCATGGAGTGTCGCAGTTGTGTGGGGCGGAGTGGTTGGGGCTAGATGCTCTTCACCTTTCCACCATTGTTCATTGTTCATAGGTTTATATAGAAACATAGAAACATAGAAAATAGGTGCAGGAGTAGGCCATTCGGCCCTTCTGGCCTGCACCGCCATTCAATGAGTTCATGGCTGAACATGCAACTTCAGTACCCCATTCCTGCTTTCTCACCATACCCCTTGAACCCCCTAGTAGTAAGGACCTCATCTAACTCCTTTTTGAATATATTTAGTGAATTGGCCTCAACAACTTTCTGTGGTAGAGAATTCCACAGGTTCACCACTCTCTGGGTAAAGAAGTTTATCCTCATCTCGGTCCTAAATGGCTTACCCCTTATCCTTAGACTGTGACCCTTGGTTCTGGAATTCCCCAACATTGGGAACATTCTTCCTCCATCTAACCTGTCTGAACCCATCAGAATTTTAAAAGTTTCTATGAGGTCCCCTCTCATTCTTCTGAACTCCAGTGAATACAAGCCCAGTTGATCCAGTCTTTCTTGATAGGTCAGTCCCGCCATCCCGGGAATCAGTCTGGTGAACCTTCTCTGCACTCCCTCAATAGCAAGAATGTCCTTCCTCAAGTTAGGAGACCAAAACTGTACACAATACTCCAGGTGTGGCCTCACCAAGGCCCTGTACAACTGTAGCAACACCTCCCTGCCCCTGTACTCAAATCCCCTCGCTATAAAGGCCAACATGCCATTTGCTTTCTTAACCGCCTGCTGTACCTGCATGCCAACCTTCACTGACTTATGTACCATGACACCAGGTCTCGTTGCACCTCCCCTTTTCCTAATCTGTCACCATTCAGATAATAGTCTGACTCTCTGTTTTTACCACCAAAGTGGATAACCTCACATTTATCCACATTATACTTCATCTGCCATGCATTTGCCCACTCACGTAACCTATCCAAGTCACTCTGCAGCCTCATAGCATCCTCCTCGCAGCTCACACTGCCACCCAACTTAGTGTCATCCGCAAATTTGGAGATACTACATTTAATCCCCTCGTCTAAATCATTAATGTACAGTACAAACAGCTGGGGGCCCAGCACAGAACCTTGCGGTACCCCACTAGTCACTGCCTGCCATTCTGAAAAGTATCCATTTACTCCTACTCTTTGCTTCCTGTCTGACAACCAGTTCTCAATCCATGTCAGCACACTACCCCCAATCCCATGCGCTTTAACTTTGCACATTAATCTCTTGTGTGAGACCTTGTCGAAAGCCTTCTGAAAGTCCAAATATACCACATCAACTGGTTCTCCCTTGTCCACTCTACTGGATTCATCCTCAAAAAATTCCAGAAGATTTGTCAAGCATGATTTCCCTTTCACAAATCCATGCTGACTTGGACCTATCATGTCACCTCTTTCCAACAAGCGCTGCTATGACATCCTTAATATGTAACTTTCAGGGCTGCTGACCGAGGGCCGTGTGGCTCTTTGTCGGCCGGTGCAGACACAATGGGTCAAAATGGCCTCCTCCTGCACTGTAGGTTTCTATGTTTCTATGAGCAACTTCGGTTATGTGCAGAGATGAGAGAAACTGGAATTGTTCAAATTAGAGCAGAGAAAGTTAAGGGGAGGTTAAATAGAGACGTTCAAAATCATGAAGGGTTTTGATAAAGTAAGTAAAGAGCAATTGTTTCCACTTGCAGACGTGTCGAGAACCAAAGGACTCAAATTTAAGGAAATTGCCAAAAGAGACAGAGGTGAGATGAAAATGTTTTTTAAGCAGCGAGTTATTATGATCTGGAATGCACAGCCTGCAATGATGGTGGAAGCAGATTCAATTGTAATTTACAAAAAGAGTTGGTTCAATAATTGAAGGGGAGAAAATTGCCAGACTATGGGGAAAGTGCAGCGCAGTGGGAGAGCTCTGTCAAAGAACTTGCTGGAGAGATGGAAGAAGGCAGAGAGTGAGCTCATTTAAAGGCAGCCTGCACTCAAAGAGAAGAGTCCTCATTCCTGAACTGGACGTGGCAGAAGCAAGTGGGAGGAAGAGAAGAGCAGCTAATTCCAGGGTAGGAATTGGTTATGGCCCTTGTTCGGGGAATGACAGGTGGGTGAAGATGTCACTGGTAGGGCAGAGGTAGAAGACCACTTGTATCTTTCTTACTCCTCCCCACAGCAGCACCTAATTAAGGTGATCTAAAGCAATAACACAGGTAGAGATGGTATATCCTCTGTAGTTTAAGTAGGTGCCTGATCGTGTTGTACCTTTGTTTGCGCTCCCAAACAAGCTTTACACAGACAAGCTGCAGATGATCCAGAATAAGCTGCAGCAGCCACTGGCCCCGGAATGTCCGTGTCCCCAACAGGTTCGGCTGCATGGCTGCTCAGGATCACCAAGTCTTCTTCCCCATGAGGGGTCAGCTGTCTATTCCCAGAGGGACACAACTCAGGACCTGAGATTCCGGGTGGTTATGGGACACTTCCTCCTGTGAGAGAGAAGAGAAGAAGACATGAGTTCTGCAGCGAAGGCTGGACTGGTGTTCTGATTGAGCCATGTGCCCCACAGTATTTATATCCGGCTGCTTTTCCCCACATAACACCATTGTGGGAGCACCATCAACACAAGGACAGCAGCAATTCAAGAAGAGGGCCCACCACCACCTTCTGAGGGCTACTGGGGATGAGCAATAAATACGGCTTTGCCAGCGATTCTAAAATCTCAACAATTGTTTGAAAAGGTCCTCCTCACTCCCACCTCATCAGCAGAATCTCTTCTTTTCCATCACTCAGACAGGGGGCTTGGGAGAAGCAACAGCCCATCAGTTGACCACACACCATCTCTATAATAGACTCAGATTTGAAGCACAGCAAGTTACAGAGCTTCTTGGACAGAGCAGGACGGTGCGATTAGGTTTGGATTGCTCGAGCAGGGGCACAGCACAAACACAAGTAGTTGAGGGAGTTGTTGAGGAGAATAGCATCGATACATTCAAGGGGAAGCTAGACAGGCCCAAGGTTAAAGGAATAGAAGGATATGTTGCTGGGGTTAGATGAATAGGGGTGGGAGGAGGCTCATGTGGACCATAAACACCTGTTGGGCTGAATGGCCTGTTTCTGTGCTGTACGTGTTATGTAATTCCAGGGAAGCAGGAATGGTGCATTTCATTGCAGTGGGCTTGGGTGTTTCTTCCCACTACCCCCCTCACCCCCCCACCCTCCCCCCCCCGGGCCATATCCTGACATTAGTTTGTGCTGAATCTGGGGGTTTCCCCAGGCGGCCCGGATATCCCACCAGAGAGCTGTATTTACATACGCTGCATTAAGCTGGTTAGGTGCTTTTTTGGGCCCCACCGAGGAAACCATTTAATTCTGGACCCACCATTGAGGGACCTGCATTCACAAAGACATTGACAGACCAAGTTCTTCAGCCACACCAGGCTGTTACACTCCTCATAGACCAGTAAGGAGCTGTTCCCATATTCCACCTGGGCACCAGGGTGGGTGCCCCTGTAACACCACCACTGGGTCACTGCATCGGCCGCCCGTTTTACCTGTCTGAGATCCGATAACTCAGCACAGACTGCAGGTTACACCAGGGGGTGAAACCCGTCCTGGGCGGGAGCTCGACTTTCTTTTCTATTGATATCAATGGAATCGGGCGGATTGTAAAATGGACAGCCGATCCTGTAATGTCCTTACACACGACTATAAATTCACATGAGGCACATTCTGCAGACAAGGTCACTCTGTGACCTGAACCTTTATTCACAGGACCAAGAAGTGATGACCCTGTGTGGGACCTCCCTTTATATACCTGGATGACCAAGTGAGGAGTGTCTCCCACAAGTTCAAAGTGTGCATTTCTTAGGTGTATACAGTATGCAGTGTTGTTATGAAGGTTACAGTTACATGAAGGTTACATACATGACATCCCCTCCCCCCCCAACATCTTATGGGCTCAAAGATTAAGTCTTTCAGGCGGTCGACGCTCTCTCGTGGATCACAACAGTTGGGGCTCTGGTTATTGAGCCTTGATATGCGTCTCTGTCACTTGTGGTGATTCCGGCTTGTCCGGGCTGGCCGCAGGGACTGTGCATGCTGCTGAATGTTCTTGTTGCTCGTTCACTGGCGGTGGTGTGGGCAACATCTCATGATCTTCCTCAGGTTCCTCAGTGTCCATGCTGAACCTTTTTTTTACTTGGTCCAGGTGCATGCGGCATATCTGTCCATTGTTAAGTCTGACCACTATGACCCTATTCCCCTCGTTGCCAATTACAGCACCCTCAAGCCATTTGGGCTCCAAAGCGTGATTAAGAACAAATACAGGGTCATCGATTTCTATACACCTCCCCTTTGAGTTACGGTCATGGCACTCATTTTGGGACTGGCGCTTACCCTCAACAGGACAGGATGAATGAGGGACAGCCGAGTTTTAAGTGTATATTTCATGAGTAGTTCCACGGGTGGGACTCCCGTGAGCGAATGCAGTCGGGACCTATAGGCCAGCAGGAGGCGCGATAGGCGGCATTGAAGGGAGGGTCCTTGAATCCTTGATTTGGACCGCACGTTCCACCTGGCCATTGGAAGCCGGCTTGAACGGTGCCGTCCTGACATGTTTGATGCCATTACCCGACATGAACTCCCGGAATTCATAGCTAGTGAAACACGGGCCATTGTCGCTAACCAGGATGTCCGGCAAGCCGTGGGTCGCAAAGACCGCACGCAGACTCTCCACAGTGGTGGATGTCGTGTACGAATTCAATATGATGCACTCGATCCATCAACCTGCCTTGTAGACCCCTCTTCTGGTTCATCTGCCTCGTAAATTAGCCTCGCTGTGGGCTCCCTGCACATTCTGACTAAATGTCCACTGAAGTTACAATTTCTACAGATAAATTGTTGAAACCGACAGGTTTTTGCACATGTCTGCCCCCGCACCTCCAGCATGAGCTGAGATCGTTGTGAACTAAAGGGCTGTTACCAGGCATTCCTCTCTGATTGTCTCTTTGATTACTCTTGAGCACTCTGTTAATGGGTGTCAATGGCCCCATTCCGGGACGCATTGTCCACCGTGATGGTGTAAATGTCCATTCAACCTGCCATTGTCTTTGTTGAGGACCCACTCTAGAGTCTGTTGCTGCCTGGGTGGTGTCGAATTGCCCTTGCCTGCCTGTGGGGTTCTGAGTTGCGTTTACAATGTTAACTCCCTGATCCATCGCCACGTTGGAAGCAGAGTTGCACACGTATATTATCTTGGTTTCCTCCTCCCCTGCCATGAAGGTCTGAGCCATCAACGCTGCCGCTTCCAAGGTCAAGTCCTTGGTCTCAATTAGCTTTCTGAAAATCCCGGCATGACCAATGCCCTCAATAAAGAAATCCCTTAACATCTCCCCACTGCAGGCGTCTGTGAACTTACAGAGGCTGGCCAGGTGCCGAAGATCCGCAACGAAGTCCGGCATGCTCTGTCCTTCCCGACGTCGGTGTGTATAGAATCGGTGTTGGGCCATGTGTATACTGCTCGCCAGTTTGAGGTGCTCACCGATCAGTTTGCTGAGCTCTTCAAAAGTTTTGTCCGCCGGCTTCTCGGGTGCGAGCAGGGTCTTTCATCAGCACGTACGTCTTAGGTCCACAGCTGGTCAGTAGATGCGCCCTTCGCTTGTCAGCCGCTGCATCTCCCAGCCAGTCCTTCGTGACAAAGCTCTGCTGGAGTCTCTCAACGAAATCGTCCCAGTCTTCACCAACATAGTACCGTTCCTCTGTGCTTCCAGTGGCCATTCTCATGAGTCGTTGATTCCCGTTTCTCGTCACCAAATGTAATGTCCTCACACTCCTATAAATTCACACGAGGCACATTCTGCAGACAAGGTCACTCTGTGACCTGAAACTTTATTCACAGGACCAAGAAGTGTTGACCCTGCCTGGGAGCTCCCTTTATATATCTGGATGACCAGATGAGGAGTGTCTCCCACAAGTTCACCCACTGTGGTCAAGGCGTGCATTTCTTAGGTGTATACAGTATGCAGTGTTATGAAGGTTACAGTTACATGAAGGTTACATACATGACAGATCCACTATCACCCGATTTGCTCTGCCACTCAAGACAAGTTTAACCCATTGGGCCCTTCCTGGTCTGTATGGTTCAGTTCCACAACACAGGACAACTTACCCACTGAGACAACCGCCGATTATCAGAGACACATATTTAAACGAGGGGAGATATTTTTTATTCATTCATAGGTTGAGGGCATTGCTGGCAAGGCCAGCATTTATTGGCCATCCCTAATTGCCCTTGAGAATGTGATGGTGAGCCCCTTCTTGAACCGCTGTAGTCCGTGTGGAGAAGTTGCTCCCACAGTGCTGTTAGGGAGAGAGTTCCAGAATTTTGACCCAACAACGATAAAGTAGCGCTGATATATTTCCTGGCCAGGATGGTGTGTGACTCGGAGGGGATCTTGGAGGTGATGGTAGTCCCATGCACCTGCTGCCCTTGTCCTTCTAGGTGGTAGAGGTTGTGGGTTTGGGAGGTGCTGGGTCATTGCTTAACTCTGTCTGTCCTACTCGGGCTTGTGATTGTGGGAAGAGGAGCAGATCAGGAGATGGCTGATTTCTGCCATGAAGTTTATTGCCTTGAGGCTTTAGAGAGCATTTCATTCAAAGTAAGTATATTCAGGAGCCCACTGTTTGCTGCCATGTTTGTGTCAGCTCATTTAACTTTTGTAACTAAGAGACAGAAAGACGTTTTGTCAGTGCTTGTTTTTGTGCAAACATTTGTGTCATGTTTTATGGAGCTCGAAAACCTGCTTTAAGAAATTATATTAAATTCTACCTTCTGTTCCAAAAATAATCTTTCATCTAATTGATCAATTCATTCCTGCTTGTCTATTCCAGGAGAGGCTTGATACAGTCCCATCATTAAATTATCTCAGGAATAACTTGCACAATTAATATCAAGAAATGGATGTTTTATTGCCTGTGAAATAATGTCCCTTTGCTTGCAAGGCTTCCTTGCATAATACAATGGGAATCTTCACACCTTACACCAAACCATATTCCCATTTGATTTCCAGATTTTCATTTGTATACCTAATACAAAATTTGGGAACCAATCATTTAACCCCTATTGGATCTGATTATTTATAAACCTCCTTACATACTACATGTATTTGCCTTTACGATCAATTTTTCCTTGTAGTCTTTGTTGTTCTGATATAACAAGCTCTGCCTGCCTATTTATTCCTTTAAACAATCCCTTTAATTAATTGTGCATGGTTTATCATGTTCCCACATTCTCTTTACGTCAATTCAGCTGATTTATTCCCGAATTACGCTTCGTAAAATCGTTACCATTTCTCTTAGCACTGGATGGTGAAATTCTACAATCATATGGTTGCATCAATCGGAAAGCAAAAGTACAAAAGAAAATTTAACAGAATAGGAAAATTTGTAATATATCAGAACTTTTAAACAGCTCCTCCAATTGCCATCAAACTTCGGGGTATTTAAGATCTGTCTCACTGACTACTTTCTCCAACATAGTTTTAACTGTTCGATTTGTTCTTTCCACCAAGCCTGACACATGCAAGTATTATGGGATGTGCAAAATCTGTTCTATCTCGAACATTGTGCACATTTCTTTCATGACCTAGCCCTCAAGTCATGCTCCATTATCACTGCAGATCAGCCATGATCTTATTAAATGGCGGAGCTGGCACAGGGGGCCAAATGGTCTACTCCTGCTCCGATTTCTTATGTTCTTATGAACACCTCAAAATCTCCCTCTCGACATATCTTGTTTAACAAGAACTTTTGCAGAAATGAGTGCGGTGGTATCATTCAGCAATCCGATGTGGCAAATAGAAGTAAGGGGTTAATTACTTGTTCACTGTGAAAAACCCCTGAGGGTGGGGCGGAGTGAGCCAGCACCGCGGCCGTTTCAGACCTGCTGTTTAAGTCAAGAAAAAGCTGCTTTATACCATCTTTAAATAAACTCATGGTGCATTTTAACAGTGGTATAATATAAACTTCAGTCAAAATAAATCCACACCAGCATCTTTGATTTAAAATGTCCACATTTCATTAAAGCACAGGAGTTTTCCTTAAATCTCCTATTACTGGGGACACCATCTGAAATGTGTGATATTAATTTCAGTTTAACAACAATATTCACGCTCTCAACGTAACACTCTCGGTACCTTAATCACACTCAATCATTCAATCCTTATTTGCTCTCATCCTCCTTAAAAAATATCTGAATTCCCTGTAATGGTTATGAACTGACAGATCGTACACCCAAGGAACATCAACACAGTTTAAATAACTCGCTGTCTGTAGTTGCCCTGCCCAGAAAACCAGTAATTTGATAATTTGATCAGACACTCAGCCTGTCAATTTAAAATTCCATGTGGGTAAGACCATTTGTCAGGCTTGTACTGGCTCCTGTTTAAAAGTGTTCTCCTTCTCCTCCATTGCTGGAAGGACGGGGTGTACTGAATGGACAGGGGCTCCTGAGGAACCAGCCCACAGTTCCAGTCTCTTTCTCGGTTCACTTTCTACAACCTCTGCGACTTCCTCTCTCCCTTCTGGTCTTTTATCTAATTCGGAATGCAGTCTCTTTCGGCTAGCTGAAATCACTTGAGGCTTTGCTGAATCACGGGCAGCCATCTTCATTCATTTTACACACACACATTTAATTCTAACATTATGCTACAGGTGCCTTTGCTCTATCAGAAAATCTCTCTCCAACAGCTCCTTGTGTCACTGTGTTGTGTGGGGAGCGATAGTTCGTAGCCTCCTCTGCCAACCCTTCCCTGTCTACCTTGCCTCCATTGCTACCCGCTTGGGTCATTGTACAAATTATATCTCTCTTTCCTCTCAGCTGTTCTTGGAGCCATTGTATCCCTTTCTGATATTCTACATGGGACACTGTAGGGCTTGAAAACCTCACTTTTGAAAATCAGTGTAACTTTCAAAAGAAGCTTCAATATAACGCACCCAGTGTAAGGCCAAAAAAAACGAATTCTGTGATTAATCTTTTTAAATATTCTGTATAAATGCACATGTAAAACACAAAATCTGTCAATACTGACTTTCTGTAATCTGTAAGAACTTCTGTAAACTTCTGTTTAAAATGTTTAATGTGAATCTCCGCTAACAATGAGAAACCACTGGAGAGACACCCCAACACTTAGACTGTAAGAAACCTTGTGTGTAGGAATATAAAAACACACAAACTGTAATCAGCACAAACATTAAGAGACATCCCAACACAATAGAAGCGATATTGACTGTAAGACATTTTTGTAGAAATATAATCATAGGCAGTGCCTCGGAATCGAGGAAGACTTGCTTCCACTCCTGAAGTGAGTTCTTTGGTGGCTGAACAATCCAATACGATAGCCACAGATTCTGTCACAGGTGGGACAGATAGACATTGAAGGAAGGGGTGGGTGGGACTGGTTTGCCGCATGCTCCTTCCGCTGCCTGCGCTTGATTTCTGCATGCTCTCGGCATTGAGACTCGAGGTGCCCATTGCCCTCTCAGATGCACTTCCTCCACTTAGGGCGGTCTTGGGCCAGGGACTGCCAGGTGTCAGTGGGGATATTGCACTTTATCAGGGAAGCTTTGAGGGTATCCTTGTAGCGTTTCCGCTGCCCACCTTTGGTTCATTTGCCGTGAAGGAACTCTGAGTAGAGCACTTGCTTTGGGAGTCTCGTGTCTGGCATGCAGACTATGTGGCCTGCCCAGTGGAGCTGATTGCGTGTGGTCAGTGCTTCAATGCTGGGGATGTTAGCCTGAATGAGGACGCTGATGTTGGTGCACCTGTCTTCCCAGGGGATTTGTATGATCTTGCTGAGACATCGCTGGTGATATTTCACCAGAAACTTGAGGTGTCTACTGTACATGGTTCATGACTCTGAGCCATATAAGAGGGCTGGTATTACTACAGCCCTGTAGACCATGAGCTTGGTGGCAGTTTTGAGGGCCTGGTCTTCAAACGTTCTTTTTCTGTAAATGTAAACACCGATAGTGACTACTTAAAGTGCAAGAAATATAATCAATGAGACACAGTAAGGTCCGTGATAGTGCTGGACTATAGACAATAGCGACCAGTTTCTGAAGTGCTAATGCGTGCTCAAGGAAAATATAGCTCATCGATGGATCAAAAGAGTGAAGGTTGGTGTGGCAGGTAGCCATGGAAACAACACATGAGAAAAGGTAGGGACAAATCTCACAGACGAAGGGAGCAAGGAGACAGCAGTAGTCAGAGAAGGGTGACCTGGTCAATCATCAGAAGTTGTGCTCCACGAACCTGTCAGACCACCAGGTCGGTTGTGAGTGTGCAGGGAAACTAAGGCAGAGACTCAGTAAAGACGAGTGGCTGCAGTCAAGGAAGGGTGACCTGGTCAGTCATCAGAAGATGTGCATCACGACACGTCAGCGAACCACTGGGACGATCGTGAGCACGCAGGGAACTGAAGAACTGGTAACTATAACGCAGCTTATCAGCTCAAGGGACAGACTGATAGGTGTAATGTTGATAACAGGTTGATCAGTACTCAGTAAAGACGGTCACACAAAGTGGGAACTATGCTTATTGGTGTCTTGTCATTATTTTCCAGAGTCGAACTTAAAGAAGTGGTAGTGTTATCTAATTGTTCTTCACGCTACATAGTAATCCGGGATGAGACCATGGTCACACAACACAGAGTCTCTCTCTTTATCACACAGGCCATTGCTGCCTGCGCCCTTACAGTGGGCCGCAAATCATTATAATGTTGCTTTAACTGAGAACATCTGATCCAGGTTTCCCCATTTATGTCCTCAATTTCTATATCGTCTTTGTTCAACTACTTCTGACTGGTGAAACGCTGCACCACTTTCCAGACTGTGAATTCTCCAACCACATAATAAAATGTCATCTTTTTTTTCTGTCTGTGGCCAAACCAGACCGTTTGTAACCTTGGCCTCCTATTGGTCCATGAGATGAAATTCTGACCCCATGTCCGCCCCATCACAAAGACCGCCTACTTCCACCTCCATAACATCACCTGTCTCTGCCCCTGCTTCACCTTAGCTGCTGCAGACACCCTCATCCACGGCTTTGTTACCTCTAGACTTGACTATTGCAATGCTCTCCTGGCTGGCCTCCCATCTTCCACCCTCTATAAACTTGAGCTCAACCAAAGATCTGCTGTCCCTATCCTAGTCCCGTTCACCCATCACCCCTGAGCTCACAGACACTATCCCAACTCGCACCAAGTCCTGTTCACACATCTTTCCTGTGCTCGCTGATCTATATTGGCACCCGATCCAGCAAATTCTCAATTTTAAAATTGTCATTCTTGTTTTCAAATCTCTCCATGGCCTCACCCCTCCATATCTCTGTAACATCCTCCAGCCCCTTGAATGCCAGTTGTTGCTGTTGTTGAAGTACATGAATGCATTCTGGGAAGTATGTGAATGTGTTATAGAATCATTGAATCGTGCAGAACAGTCGGAGGCCATTTGGCCCATCGAGCCGGTACAGCCTCTGAAAAATGTACCAATGAGTAACATTCTCCGCACGTTCCCCATAGCCCGGCACATTTTTACTTTTTAACTCGAGATCTGATTCCCATTTTGAAAGTCACTATTTAATCTGCTTCCACCACCCTTGCAGGCAATGTATTCCAGATCATAACAACTCTCAGGGTAAAAATAAAGTCTCCTCATCTCTCCCCTGACTTATTTGACGATTATTTTAAATCTGTGTCCTCTGGTTACCAAACGTCCTGCCCAGTGGAAACAGTTTTGCCCTATCTCATCTATCAGAACCCCTCATAAACTTCTTTATTAAATCTCCCTTAACAATCTCTGCTCCAAGAAGAGCATCCCAGCTTCTCCAGTCTATCCAGGTAACTGAAACCCCTCATCCCTGGAACCATTCTAGTTAATCTCCTCTGGGCCTCTCCAAGGCCTTGACCCCTTTCTGACTGTGCTGCCCAGATTTGTGAACAATATTCGAGCTGAGGTCCAAACGTTGATTTATTGAGGTTTAGCATAACATCCTTACATTTGTACACTATGCCGCTATTATAAAACCAAGGATCCATATACTTTCTTACAAAGCTTTATCAACTTTTTCTGCCTCCTTCAAAGCTTTGTGCCTGTGAACACCCTGTATATCTGGAGAGTGTAGGAATGTGTTCTGGGAAATGCATGGATGTGTTTTGGGTACATGAATCTGATTTGGGTACATGAATGTATTCTGGATATATAAATGTGTGTTGGATATATAGATATATTTTGTGAAGTATATGAATGTATTTTGAGAACACAACATAACTAAAGAGCCAGTGGCTTTGTGGATACAAATTGGATGAGAGAGAGAAATGGAGAGCAGGGTGAAGTGATGCATTTTGAAGGATGAAGGAAGAGAGGCAATATAAACTAAATTATTATAAACTAAATGGTACAATTTTAAAGCAGGTGCAGGTAGAGAGTGATCTGGGATTTATGTACAAAAATCTTTGTAGGTGACTGAACAAGTCAGTCCAGGCCTCACCTGGAATATTGTGTTCAGTTTTGGTCTCCTAATCTGAGGAAGGACATTCTTGCTATTGAAGGAGTGCAGCGAAGGTTCACCAGACTGATTCCAGGGATGGCTGGACTGTCATATGAGGAGAGACTGGATCAACTGGGCCTTTATTCACTGGAGTTTAGAAGGATGAGAGGGGATCTCATAAAAAAATTTATAAGATTCTGACAGGACTGGACAGGTTAGATGCGGGAAGAATGTTCCCGATGTTGGGGAAGTCCAGAACCAGGGGACATAGTCTTAGGATAAGGGATAGGCCATTTAGGACTGAGATGAGGAGAAACTTCTTCACTCAGAGAGTTGTTAACCTGTGGAATTCCCTGCCGCAGAGAGTTGTTGATGCCAGTTCATTGGACATATTCAAGAGGGAGTTAGATATGGCCCTTACAGCTAAGGGGATCAAGGGGTATGGAGAGACAGCAGGAAACGGCCACTGAGGGAATGATCAGCCATGATCTTATTGAATGGCGGTGCAGGCTCGAAAGGCCGAATAGCCTACTTCTGCACCTATTTTCTATGTTTCTATGTTAATCACACTCTTGAAATGCAAACAGGATCGATAGCTTTATAAATAGGAGGAAGAGAACACAAAAACAAGAAAGTTTGCGAAAGTATTCACCAGGGAGACTAACAAGGTGGACAAGACATTAAAAGAAGAGTTCGAAAAATATAATGGCTTTTAAGACAGAAAGATGGGAGATGATTGATAAACGAATTAAACTTACGGAGGATAAAACCTCTGGTATGGATGGATTGCATCCAGGGATACTAAAAGAAGCATAGAGAGAGATTGCAGAGGCACTATTATATATAGATAAAAATTCACACATATACACACAGATAAAAGAGAATAGTGACAGAGGACTGGTGGACAGCAAATGTGATTCCTATATTAAACAGTGAGATGGAACAATTCCAGGGAACTAAAGACCAGTGAACTTAATGTCGGTGGTAGGAAGGTTAATGGATTTTTTATTGATGGGCGTGGGCCTCCCCGAAGTGGGTAATGGGGTTCCGGCGTGATGGTAATATCCGTCAGGTAGATCCTGTGTTAATTAATGAAGGCCAGCGACAGACAATGCTTGTGGACACTGGTTGGGCTGTTACCATTAAACACACCCCATGCCCTGAGCACCACCCTCTGGCCACAGGGAAGATTATTTCTTTAACTGCCTTTGTAGGATCGATGCAAAAGGCACCCAAGATAAATGAGACTGTTTAAATTTGAGTTGGTAGATGTTACTCTCGAGAGGCCGGTTGTGATGCACTTAATGAATGGGGAAAGTATTGTGGGTCAGATTTCCTCGATAAATACGATGTAATTGTGGATTATGTGAATGATCTATTGTGGTTTGGGAAAGGAAAGTCTCACGGCAGAGCGATATCAGACACGCATGTTATTTCTGCGATTTAGGAGCCCGAGACATACGAGGTAGTTACACACACACACACACAAGCTCTGTTAATTCAGTATCGGGCCGTGTTCGCTACTCACAAGCACGATTGTGGGCGCTCGATGGAGGAGGGGATGGTTAACGGGCCGGCCCATGTTAAAGTAAAAGAGTGCCCCATTCCAGCTGAGAGTCAGTTAGCGCTCCAAACCACACTAGACACATTGCTACAGCAGGGCATTATACGGCGGGACACTGTTATGTATAATTCACCAATTGGCCAGTTAAGAAACGAGATGGGTGTTGGCGGCTCACAATCGATTACCGAGCATTAAACACGGTAACACCGGTATGTGCCCACTTAGTGCGAGAGACACCCACATTACGGTCCCAAATACAAAGGAAAACCAGGTGGTTCTCTACCCTGGACTTTGTAAATGGGATTTGGAGTATTCCCATCTCGCAGTAAGTGCACAGTCCTGATCAGCACAAGGTAAACATTATTCAAAGACATCCCCTACCAGTTTCAAAGACCCTGAGGTCACTCCTCGGATTAGTGGGGTACCAGCGACCTTTCATTCCCCACTTCACAGAGAGAGCAAAACCATTGTGGGAGTTATTGAGGTACCGAGTGACGAGATAAAGGCTCACTGTTTGCTGCAGTGTCTGTGCCAGCTCATTTTACTTTTGTCGCTAAGAGACAGAAAGACATTTTGTGTCCGTGCCTGTTTGATGAACACGTTTGAATTTGTGTCTTGTGGAAAAATTTGAGTCGTGTCTTCCCGAAAAATCTACTTTATGAAATTATATTAAAATCTACCACCTGCTCCAAAAAAATCTTTAATTTTACTGATAAATACATTCCTGTTTGTCCATTAAAGGAGGGGCTTGATACAGTCCCATCATTAAATTACCTCAGCAATAATTCCCATAATTAGTGATGTGTATCAGGAAATTGAAGTCCTATTGCTTCACACATTGACTGCTCAGGGATTGATAATTTACACGTTTGTTAAAGTGTCAGTCAGGGGAAGAGATGTCAGTGCTGGGGACTGGGATATTCTCCACATTTCAGATGACCCCCAGTCAGCATCAAGTACTCCTGGAGCGGGTGTAGCAGAGACAGCTGCAGAGTAAAGTCCCACATGGAACCTCAGCCCAAAGCTCACAAGAGCAATCACTCCTCCACCAGTTGGACACTTCCGTTTCCCTCATCACATTTCTAGTATGACCGAGCCCACAAGTCATGCTCCATTATCACCAGCGATCACCTCAAACTCCCCACTTCGGAAGAACACAAGAACTTTTGCAGCAGTGAGCGTGATGGTATCATTCGAGCTGATACTTAACAACCTAATACAGCCTGTCTTTACATTCAGCAATCCGATGTGGCAAATAGAAGTAAGGGGTTAATTACTTGTTCACTGTGAAAAACCCCTGAGGGTGAGGAGGAGCCAGCCAGCACCATGGCCATTTCTGACGTGCTGTTCAGTCAAATTAAAAAAGTGAATTAAATGATCAAATTATCACTTTGTAATTCTCCAAAGCAAAACTTCTTATCCTCTTAAAAAACTCTGTGCATTTCAATAGTGGTATAATATATCAATTTCAGTCAAAATATATCCACACCTGCATCTTTAATTTAAAATGTCCACATTTCTTTAAAGCTCAAAAGTTTTCCTTAAATCTCCTATTACTGGGGACACCATCTGAAATGTGTGACATTAATTTCAGTTTAACAACCATATTCATACACTCAACGTAACACCCCTGGTACCTTAATCACACTCATTCAACCACCTTAAAAAATAGATGAATTCCCTGTAACTCACAGGTCGTACACCCAAGGAACATCAACACAGTTTAAATAACTCGCTGTCTGGAGTGGCCCTCCCCAGAAAACCAGTCATTTGATAATTTGATCAGACACTCATCCTGTCAATTTAAAATCCCATGTGGGAAAGACCATTTGTCAGACTTGTACTGGCTCCTGTTTAAAAGAGTTCTCCTCCTCCTCCATTGCTGGAAGGACGGGGTGCAGTGAATGGACAGGGGCTCCTGGGGAAGCAGCCCACAGTTCCAGTCTCTTTCTCAGTTCACTTTCTACGACTTCCTCTCTCCCTGCTGGTCTTTTATCCTGTAACACGCTTTGGGTTTACTGAAATGTGTCTTTGACTTCTGCAACTTCCCTTTGGCATTTCTAATTCAATCTTTCATAATCTACTTTATTCTCATTATCGGCTCCTTGTGTCACTGTGTTGTGTGGGGAGCGATAGTTCGTAGCCTCCTCTTTCAACCCTTCCATGTCTACCTCGTCTCCATTGCTATCCGCTTGGGTCATTGTACACATTGTATCTCTCTTTCCTCTCAGCTGTTCTTGGAGCCATTGTATCCCTTTCTGACATTCGACACGGGACACTGAGTCTCTCCTTTTATCCCCCAGGCCATTGCTGCCTGCACCCTTACAGTGGGCCGCAAATCAGTATTCTGTTGCTTTAACCGACAACATCTGATCCAGGTTTCCCCATTTATTTCCTCAATTTCTATATCGTCTTTGTTCAACTACTTCTGACTGGTGATACGCTGCATCACTTTCCAGACAGTGGATTCTCCGACCACACAGTAAAATGTAATCTTTTTTCCTGACTGAGGCCAAACCAGACCGTTTGTAACCTTTGGCGTCCTATTGGTCCATGAGAAGATATTCTGCCCCTTGTCCACCCCATTACAAAGACCGCCTACTTCCACCTCTATAACATCACCCGTCTCTGCCCCTGCTTCACCTTAGCAGCTACAGACACCCTCATCCATGGCTTTGTTACCTTGAGACTTGACTATTGCAATGCTTTTCTGGCCGGCCTCCCTTCTTCCACCTTCTATAAACTTGAGCTCATCCAAAGCTCTGCCGCCCCTATCCTAACTCGCACCAAGTCCCGTTCACCCATCGCCCCTGTGCTCACTGACCCTATCCTAACTCGCACCGTCCCATTCACCCATCACTCCTGTGCTCACTGACCCTATCCTAACTCGCACCGTCCCGTTCACCCATCACCCCTGTGCTCGCTGCACCTATCCTAACTCGCACCATCCCATTCACCCATCACTCCTGTGCTCACTGACCCTTTCCTAACTCGCACCGTCCCGTTCACCCATCACTCCTGTGCTCACTGACCCTATCCTAACTCGCACCGAGTCCTGTTCACCCATCACCCCTGTGCTCGCTGCACCTATACTAACTCGCACCGAGTCCCGTTCACCCATCACTCCTGTGCTCGCTGACCTTATCCTAACTCGCACCGTCCCATTCACCCATCACACCTGTGCTCACTGACCCTATCCTAACTCGCACCAAGTCCCGTTCACCCATCACTCCTGTGCTCCCTGACCCTATCCTAACTTACACCGAGTCCCGTTCACCCATCACTCATGTGCTCGCTGACCTACATTGGCTCCCAATCCAGCAATGCCTCAATTTTAAAATTGTTATCCTTGTTTTCAAGTGTCTCCATGGCCTCGCCCCTCCCTATCTCTGTAACCTCCTCCATAGTATCATAGAATCAAAGGAAATTACAGCAAGGAATGAGGCCATTTTGACCCATCGTGTCCATGTCAGCCGACCAAGGGCTATCCAGCCTAATCCCACTTTCCAGCCCTTGGTCCATAGCCCTGTAGGTTACGGCACTTTAAGTGCAAATCCAAGTATATTTTAAATGTGATGAGGCTTTCTGCCTCTAACACTCTTTCAGGCAGTGAGTTCCAGACCAGGTATGGGTGAAAACATTTCCCCTCATATCTCCTCTAAACCTCCCCCAAATTACTTTAAATCTATGTCCCCTGGTTGTTGATCTGTCTGCCAAGGGAAACAGGTTCTTCCTATCCACTCTATCTCGGCCCCTCATAATTTTATACACCTCAATCAGGTCTCCCCTCAGCTTCCTCTGTTCCAAAGAAAACAGACTCAGCATCTCCATTCTTTCCTCATCGCCAAAATTCTCCATTCCAGCCCCTTGAATGCCAGTTGTTGTTGTTGTTGTTGAAGTCCATGAATGCATTCTGGGAATCATGTGACTGTGTTATAGAATCATTGAATCATGGAGACAGAAGGAGGCCACTTGGCCCATCGAGCCGGTGCAGCCTCTGAAAAATCTATCATTAGTAACACTCTCTGCTCTTTCCCCATAGCCCAGCAAATTTTTCCTTTTTAATTCATGATCCTATTCCCAATTTGAAAGTAACTATTGAATCTGCTTTCACCACCCTTACAGGCAATGTATTCCAGATCTAACAACATTCAGGATAAAAATAAATTCTCCTCATCTCCCCCCTGGCTTATTTGACAATTATTTTCAATCTGTGTCCTTTGGTTAACAACTGTCCTGCCCAGTGGAAACAGTTTCACCCTATTTACGCTATCAAAATCCCTGATACACATCTTTATTAAACCTTTCTGCCTCTCTACCTTTCATTCCCCTTTAAGATGCTCCTTAAAACCTAACTCTTTCACCAAGCTTTTGGTCATCTGCCTTAATTTCTTCTTTTGTTGATCAGTGTCAAATTTGTCTGTTTTGTATTGTAACACTGCTGTGACGTTTTATTGCATTAAAGGCTCTATATAAATAAAAATGCTGTTTTGTTATTATTAAATCTCCCTTAACATTCTCTGCTCCAAGAAGAGCAATCCCAGTTTCTCCAGTCTATCCAGGTAACTGAAACCCCTCATCCCTGGAACCATTCCAGTTAATCTCCTCCGGACCCCTTTCTAAACTGTGCTGCCCAGATTTGTGAACAATATTCTAATTGAGGTCCAAACGTTAACTTATTGAGGTTTAGCATAACATCCTTACATTTGCACACTATGCCGTTATTATAAAACCAAGGATCCGTACACTTTTTCAAACAGCTTTATAATTTTTTTTCTCACTATTTCAATGCTTTGTGCCTGTGAACACCATGTATATCTGGAGAGTACAGGAATGTGTTCTGGGAAATGCATGGTTGTGTTTTGGTACATGTATCTGGATATATAAATGTGTGCTGGATATATAAATATGTTTTGGGAAGTATATGAATGTGTTTTGAGAACACAACATAACTGAAGAGCCAGTGGCTTTGTGGATACAAATTGGCTGAGGGACAGAAAGCAGAGAGCAGTGGTGATCGGGTGTTTTCCAGAGATGTCCCCAGGGGTCGGTATTCAGACCACTGCTCATTTTGATAGATATCACTGACATGGAATTGGATATAATTTCATATTGTACAGATGAGATGAAACTCAGAAAAGTAATGAACAGACTGGTGAAATGGGCCAACATACAAGAATGGAGAGCAGGGTGAAGTGATGCATTTTTAAGGATGTAGGAAGAGAGCTGATATAAACTAACTTTTTATTATTGTGTATGTAGGCACTCTGTTAATGACTCCATGAGGCAGGGGTATGGTACTTAAACTGTGAAGACTGTAGTCCTTTATTGCAGCTCCTAGAGTGTGGACACCAAGAGGTGAGCTCCCTTTTATACTGGGTTACCTGCAGTGTGCAGGTGACCCTTAGATCTACAGCAGCAGCACCCTCTGGTGTACAGGTAAGGTGTGTACATGGTGAAGGTACATTCAGTGTTACAATACATCATAACATAGTAGGCATGCATACATAACAACACTCTCCCCCCCCCCCCCACCTAAGCATTTTTCAAGTCCTTATTGCCATGACTTGGGGAGGTGTTCAGTAGTGGGCTGTGGAAGGTTGTGGTGAGGGATGTGTGGGTGCCAGGGGTGATCCCTGTGCTTGAGGCTGGCCTCATACATTTCCCCCCCTTCACACATAGACCATGGGGGTGTCACTGTTGTGGGATCCCTCAGTGGGGGAGCCAGTGCAGTGGGTAGGGTACATACTCTGTAAAGTGTGTAAGTGGTGGTGGTGGGCAGGGCCACAGGACTCTGTGGGCTCCTTGTCCTCCATTGGTGATGGAAGTCTGGTCATCCCAGGGTCCGCCAGGAAAGCTGGAGGGTACTGGTCTCTCACTCCTGGTGTTGGCCCTGGTGGCCAGGGGCTGTAAGGCCAACCTGGGGCAAGTTACCAGTGGGGGTGGCTGTGCTGCCCGTTGACCGCTGTCCCTGCAGTGGGTCTGCTCCCACTGGGTGTGTGTGAGCCCTTCCTGGGGCATCACATTTGTCCCAGAGGTCCAGGATACATGGTCAGATAGCCCGCTGGACCTGGGGGTCTCTCAAGGGGGATTCCTCTGGCATTTACATTGTACCTGTCCAACCCGGTGTCCTTTAACAGTCTATTTCCTGCATACATGATACATTGGCTCCCATTGTACATAGTCGAATCTACACTGTTATCTCGCTTTATATTGTTACTTACAGCATTTACATCACTTTCTTGTATC
This sequence comes from Pristiophorus japonicus, assembly GCF_044704955.1. Lineage (NCBI taxonomy): Eukaryota > Metazoa > Chordata > Chondrichthyes > Pristiophoridae > Pristiophorus > Pristiophorus japonicus. The sequence goes on from NW_027254754.1 coordinate 143,581, forward strand.
TCGGTCTCTCCATACATGATTACATTTGTCATTTTAAAATTTCTATCATCATCATTAAACATTACAACCTTGTTCTTAACATCACTTACACAAGCATTTATTAAATTTTTTTTATCAGTTACTCCGGCATCACAATTCAACATTACATTAGCATACCTGCATTCGATAACTGCACTTTTAACTTTAAAGTCCTTGTCATCTTTAGAGTGAAACTGTCCCTTTAATTTCTTTGGGTTACCGGTCTCCTTTAAGGGGGCCTTCCAATCCGGTTCGCCGCTCGGTGCCACGTGTCACTCCTCCAACGCTGCCCCTCGTGGTCTGGTCGCAGCCATTTTGATTTTAGGTTTTTCGCCTCGTGGTGTGGCCGCCATCTTCTCGCTATCCTCCAGGTAGGCTGTGGTGATCTTTTCCTTCCCAGGTTCAGCCACAGACGTCGGGAATCCACTTTTTTCACCGATCTTCTTCTCTTGAAGTCCTGCCACGGCCCGGAAGGTGAGGTCTGGACGTTCGGTTTTGGTGATCTCGCCACAGTGTTGTGGAGTCATCGCCGCGCAGTCGAGCTGGACGGTAGGATTTCTAGGTGCAGCGATGGATCCAAGTTTGGGACTGCATGGGATGTCGATTGCTGGAGCCCGGAGGCCGTCGTCACTTCGACTGACTTATACCTGCTTCATCCAACTTCTTCCCAGCAGCGTTGGACCATCGCCGGCAACGATCCACAGGGGGAGTTTGGTCATCACGCCACCCTGGGAGACCTGGAAGTCCACGATGCCAACGACTGGGATTTTCCCTTTGGTGTAGGTGAGCAGCTTCACCTGGACAGGACACAGTTTTGGTTGTTTGACAGGATTAATCCAAAGTTTTTCAAAGGTCATCTGGCTCATTAAAGACTGGCTCACCCCTGTGTCGATCTCCATCGAAACTGGAACTCCGTTGATGTCTACTTCCATCTTCCATGGGGAACTCTCGGTGGAGCAGGTATAAATTCCATACTCTTCTTCCAGGGGTTGAGCAACTTCGTCTTCATCTGTGTCAGAGCCCAGGTGATCAGCCAACTCTTCAGCGACGCGGTGAGTAAAGCTTTTTCTGCACATTCGCTGAAGGTGAACTTTCGCATTGCAGCCTTTGCAGATCTAGTCTTTGTATCGGCACTAGTGGGCCCTGTGGTTTCCTCCACAGCACCAGCACGGGGCTAGCCGGTTGGTCCAATGTGGTGGCCTCAGGTTTACGGGACTCGGGGCAGCATTTCTGCCTTTAAAAGTCGCCATTCGGTTCACTGTGCTCATCAGTTTAGAGTCCTGGGTGTGGGTCATCATTCGCTTGGAGTCGGCCTGGCTCACTATAATTGCCTTCTGCAGGGTGACTGTGATGTCCGCAGAGAGCAGTTTGTGGAGGAAGCCCTCGTGGCCGATTCCTATAACAAATATGTCCCTTAGTGCTTCGTTAAGATGGTCGCCAAAATCACACGGTGCAGTCAATCTTCTTAAATCTGCAGCATACATAGCATTTTCTTAACCTTCGGGTCGTCGGTGAGTGTAAAACCGGTGCCTGGCTGTGAGAATGCTTTCTTTGGGTTTGAGTTGCTCTTGTATTAAAGTTACAGGTTCCCCATAGCTCATGGTTGTTGTCTTCGCTGGGGCTAGCAAGTCCCTGACAAGGCCACGGATAGTGGACCCACAACTACTAAGCGGGATGGCCCTGCGCTTGTTTTCCAGTGTGGCTGGTGAGTCTCCATCCAGGTCGTTGGCTATGAAGAAGTGTTCTAACCTTTCCATGAATCTTACCCATCGGTGAATTGTTGGAAGTCGCTGAGATTCGACATGTTGTGCGTGTAGTTCGTGACCTCGTCGCCAGTTATTGTGTATGTAGGCACTTTGTTAATGACTCCGCGAGGCAGGGGAGACTGTGAAGACTGTAGTCCTTTATTGCAGCTTCTAGAGTGAGGACACCAAGAGGTGAGCTCCCTTTTATACTGGGTTACCTGCAGTGTGCAGGTGACCCTTAGGTCTCCGTCTGCAGCACCCTCCGGTGTACAGGTAAGGTGTGTACATGGTGAAGGTCGTTCAGTGTCACAGTACATCATAACATAATAGGCATGCATCCATAGTTTAACATCTGTAGTGGGGAAAATGCTTGAAGCTATCATTAAGGAAGAAATAGCGGGACATCTACATAGGAATAGTGGAATCAAGCAGACGCAACATGGATTCATGAAGGGTAAATCATGTTCAACTAATTTACTGGAATTCTTTGAAGATATAACGAGCATGGTGGATAGAGGTGTACCGATGGATGTGGTATATTTAGATTTCCAAAAGGCATTCGATAAGGTGCCACACAAAAGGTTACTGCAGAAGATAAAGGTACGTGGAGTCAGCGGAAATATATTAGCATGGATGGAGAATTGGCTGGCTAACAGAAAGCAGAGAGTTGGGATAAATGGGTCCTTTTCAGGTTGGAAATCGGTAGTTAGTGGTATGCCACAGGGATCGGTGCTGGGACCATAACTGTTTACAATATACATAGATGACCTGGAGGAGGGGACAGAGTGTAGTGTTACAAAATTTGCAGGTGACACAAAGATTAGTGGGGAAGCGGGTTGTGTAGAGGACACAGAGAGGCTGCAAAGAGATTTAGATAGGTTAAGCGAATGGGGTAAGGTTTGGCAGATGGAATACAATGTCGGAAAATGTGAGATCATCCACCTTGGGGAAAAAAAACAGTAAAAGGGAATATTATTTGAATGGGGAGAAATTACAACATGCTGCGGTGCAGAGGGACCTGGGGGTCCTTGTGCATGAATCCCAAAAAGTTAGTTTGCAGGTACAGCAGGTAATCAGGAAGGCAAATGGAATGTTGGCCTTCATTGCGAGAGGGATGGAGTACAAAAGCAGGGAGGTCCTGCTGCATCTGTACAGGGTATTGGTGAGGCCGCACCTGGAGTACTGCATGCAGTTTTGGTCACCTTACTTAAGGAAGGATATACTAGCTTTGGAGGGGGTACAGAGACGATTTACTTGGCTGATTCCGGAGATGAGGGGGTTACCTTATGATGATAGATTGAGTAGACTGGGTCTTTACTCGTTGGAGTTCAGAAGGATGAGGGGTGTTCTTATAAAAACATTTAAAATAATGAAAGGGATCGACAAGATAGAGGCAGAGAGGTTGTTTCCACTAGTCGGGGAGACTAGAACTAGGGGGCACAGCCTCAAAATACGGGGGAGCCAATTTAAAACCGAGTTGAGAAGGAATTTCTTCTCCCAGTGGGTTGTGAATCTGTGGAATTCTCTGCCCAGGGAAGCAGTTGAGGCTAGCTCATTGAATGTATTCAAATCACAGATAGATACATTTTTCACCAATAAGGGAATTAAGGGGTATGGGGAGCGGGCGGGTGAGTGGAGCTGAATCCACGGCCAGATCAGTCATGATCTTGTTGAATGGCGGAGCAGGCTCGAGGGGCTAGATGGCCTACTCCTATTCCTAATTCTTATGTTCTTATGTACATAACAATTATAAACTAAATGGTACAATTTTAAAGCAGGTGCAGGTAGAAAGGGACCTGAGGTTTATGTAAAAAATCTTTGTAGGTGACTGAACAAGTTAATCACACTGCTGAAATGCAAACAGGATCGATAGCTTTATAAATAGAGGCAAAGAATACAAAAACAAGGAAGTTATGTGAAAATATTCACCAGGAAGACTAACAAGGTAGACAGGATATTAGAAGAAGAGATCGAAAATGGGAGATAATTGATAAACTAATCAAACTTATGGAGGATAAAACCCCAAGTATGGATGGATTACAACCAGGAATACTAAAAGAAGCAAAGGGAGAGATTGCAGAGACACTATTATGTATTGATAAAAATTCACACATATACACACAGATAAAAGAGAATAGTGACAGAGGTCTGGTGGACAGCAAATGTGATTCCTATATTAAACAGGGAGATAGAATAAGTCCAGGGAATTAAAGACCAGTGAGCTTAATGTCGGTGGTGGGAAAGTTAATGGAATTTTTACTGATGAGCGGGGGTGTCCCCGAAGTAGGTAATGGAGTTCCGGCGTGATGGTAATAACCGTCCGGTAGATCCTGTGGTAATTAATGGAGGCCAGCAACAGACAATGCTTGTGGACACTGGTTGGGCTGTTACCATTAAACACACCCCATGCCCTGAGCACCACCCTCTGGCCACAGGGAAGATTATTTATTTAACTGTCTTTGTAGGATCGATGCAAAAGGCACCCGAGACAAAGAAGGGACGGTTTAAATTTGGGCTGGTGGAAGTTAGAGGCCGGTTGTGATGTACTTAATGAACGGGGAAGGTATTGTGGGTCAGATTTCCTCGATAAATGCGATGTAATTGTGGATTATGCGATTGATCTGTTTGGGAAAGGAAATTCTCACAGCAGAGTGGTTCCGGCTGTTTCTGTGATTGAGGAGCCTGAGACATATGAGATAGTTACACGCTCACACAAACCCAAACACACAAGCTCTGTTAACTCAGTATCAGGCCACGTTCGCTACTCACAAGCACGATTGTGGGCGCTCGGTAGAGGAGGAGGTGGTTAACGGGCCGGCCCATGTTAAAGTGAAACAGTGCCCCATTCCAGCTGAGAGTCAGTTAGCGCGACAAACTTAACCTTATCCCAGTCCAAGTGCATGCCTCCCCCAGCCGAAGAGCCTTATCCCAGTCCAAGTGCATTCTTCCCCCCCAACCCACCCCACCATAGATGGGGCAGGCATTGTGTACGGATTGTTAACAGGTTTATTGGGCATAAAGTGAATAGTGACAGTGTCGTGACTTGTGGATATCATCCACTCCAACGATGTTCCTTCTAGGCGGCTGTAAGAACGTGACCCGTCTTCCCTGAGTTCCCACAATCCCCTCTGATCCCACCCCCCACCCACCCATTCCTCTCCCCCCCAGCCTCTCTCACTCTTCCTCCAGCCTCTCTTTCTCTCTCCCCCAGCCTCTCTCTCCCACAGCCTCTCTCTCTCTCCCCCAGTCCCTCTCTCTTATCCCCAGCTTCTCTCTCCCCCAGCCTTTCTCTCTCTCTCCTCCAGCCTCTCTCTCTTACCCCCAGCCTCTCTCTCTCTCCCCCAGCCCCTCTCTCTTATCCCCAGCCTCCCTCTCTCTCTCCCCCAGCTTCTCTTTCTCTCTCTCTCTCCCCCAGCCTCTCTCTCTCTCCCCCAGCCTCTCTTTCTCTCTCTCCCCCAGCCCCTCTCTCTCTCCCCCAGCCTCTCTCTCTCTCTCTCTCTTCCCCTCTCGGCCCTCCGCCACTTCGCTGCTCGTTGCCGCCGCTGCTCTCGGCCCCAGGATCCTCGCTCTGAGTCCCAGGATCATAGAAACACAGAAATGCGGTGCAGGAGTCGGCCATTCGGCCCTTCGAGCCTGCACCACCATTCAATAAGATCATGGCTGACCATTCAACCTCAGTACCCCTTTCCTGCTTTCTCTCCATACCCCTTGATCCCTTTGGTCGTAAGGGCTATATCTAACTCACTTTTGAATATATGTAACGAACTGGCCTCAACAACTTTCTGCGGTAGGGAATTCCACAGGTTAACCACTCTCTGAGTGAAGAAGTTTCTCCCCATCTTGGTCCTAAATGGCTTACCCCTTATTCTTAGACTGTGACCCCTGGTTCTGGAACTCCCCAGCAACGAGAACATTCTTCCTGCCTCTAACCAGATTTTTATATGTTTCTATGAGATCCCCTCTCATTCTTCTAAACTTAAGTGGATACAAGCCCAGTTGATCCAATCTCTCCTCATATGTCAGTCCTGCCATCCCGGGAATCAATCTGGTGTACCTTCGCTGTATTCACTCAATGGCAAGAACGTCCTTCCTCAGATTAGGAGACCAAAACTGAACACAATATTCTCAGGTGTGGCCTCACCAAGGCTCTGTACAACTGCAGTAAGACCTCCCTGCTCCTATACTCAAATCCCCTAGCTATGAAGGCCAACATGCCATTTGCCTTCTTCACCACCTGCTGTACCTGCATGCCAACTTTCAATGACTGGTGTACCATGACACCCAGGTCTTGTTGCACCTCCCCTTTTCCTAATCTGTCACCATTCAGATAATATTCTGTCTTCCGGTTTTTGCCACCAAAGTGGATAACTCACATTTATCCGCATTATACTGCATATGCCATGCATTTGCCCACTTACCTAACCTGTCCAAGTCATCCTGCAGCCCCTTAGCATCCTCCTCACAGCTCACACCGCCACCCAGCTTTGTGTCATCTGCAAACTTGGAGATATTACGTTCAATTCCTTCATGTAAATCATTGATGTATATTGATTTGTGGCACCCCACTGGTCACTGCCTGCCATTCTGAAAAGGACCCGTTTATTCCGACTCTCTGCTTGCTGTCTGCCAATCAGTTCTCTATCCACGTCAATACATTACCCGCAATACCATGTGCTTTAATTTTGCACACTAATCTCTTGTGTGGGACCTTGTCAAAAGTCTTTTGAAAGTCCAAATACACCACATCCACTGATTTTCCCTTGTCCACTCTACTAGTTACATCCTCAAAAAATTCGAATAGATTTGTCAAGCATGATTTCCCTTTCATAAATCCATGCTGACTTGGGCCGATCCTGTCACTGCTTTCCAAATGCGCTGCTATTTCATCTTTAATAATTGATTTCAACATTTTCCCCATCACCGATGTCAGGCTAACTGGTCTATCATTCCCTGTTTTCTCTCTCCCTCCTTTTTTAAAAAGTGGTGTTACATTAGCTACCCTCCAGTCCTCGCTCTCGGCCCCAGGACCCCCGCTCTTGGCCCAGGAACCCCGCTCTCGGCCACAGAATCCTCGCTCTCAGCCCTAGGCCCGCAGCTCTAGGCCACAGGACCCCCGCTCTCGGCCCCAGGCCGGTCGGGGTCGGGCGGGGGGGTTTAGAGAGTCAGTGGGGAAAGAGAGGAGATGGCGTAGAGCTGGTGAAGAAAGTCAGAGTCTCAGGTCCTGCTTCTTGGCCCGATGTGGAGGGAATGATTCGGGCTGAGGGGGCTGGGGGGGTGGTGCAGAGCTTGACGGGGCGGGGCTTGTCGCATGTCTGTCAAAAAAAGTGCAGACCAGCAAGCCACTCGGGGCGAGGGCTGGGTGGGGATGCAGACTGGGATGCACTTCGGCCTGGGATTGGGTCGGGGATCGGTGCCGGCATCGGAAGCGGGGGACACTTTAATAATTGGAGGTAAGTTGCTGCAATGTATTTTAATGTGTTTTTAAGTTGCTGCAATGTATTTTCATGTGTTTTTAAGTTGCTGCAATGTATTTTCATGTGTTTTTAAGTTGATGCAATGTATTTTAATGTGTTTTTATGTTGATGCAATGTATTTTAATGTGTTTTTATGTTGATGCAATGTATTTTAATGTGTTGCAAGCTGATTGTATGTTTCACTTTGCAGCCTCAGCCCGCATTGTGTCCCTGGTTACCGTGCTAACCCAAGCTTTTTGGCGTAGATCGAGGCTCCACCGTCAAAACTAAAGGACAGGTTTGTCTGCGCCAAAATGAAGAAATCAAACGGGGAAATTTTGAACATTTTTTGGGGGCATTCTTTGCCCTCCCAAAAAACGGCCATAACTCTTCAAGTACGCCAAAAAAAAGCTTTGGGGAAAATTGAGCCCTACATTTTATCCACTTAAAAATACTGTGCATTTCAACAGTGGTATAATATAAATTTCAGTCAAAATAAATCCACACCATGTCTTTAATTTAAAATGTTCACTTTTCTTTATACCACAAAAGTTTTCCTTAATTCTCCTATTACTGGCGACATCATCTGAAAGTCTGGGCATTAATTTCAGCTTAACAACCATATTCACGCTCTCAACATAACACTCCAGGGGTTAGAACCTCCACTTTTTTTGCGTGCTTAATGCCCACTGAACGCCCATTTTACCACTGAAATTACATATAACGCCCATATATCGCCCATTTTGGCACAAAATGGAAACTGGTGGGCATTTTCGGGAACTTATTGCCGGGCGTTACTTTCCCCATGGGCTTAATGCCGAGAAAAAATATTCCCGTCTGCCCACTTTTCTTGGGTGGAATCAGCAGAATGGGCCAATTCAACGCCCATAATATCGCCCAGCGTTACTTTCCGCACGCAATTAACGCCGAGATTCAATATTAACGCCCGCCCATTGTTTTTTGTCGTAATGAGCATATTTACCCAAACTAGCGGCCATGGAGATCGCCCATTGTCAATTTCACCACCTCGCACACATATCGCCCACAATATCGCTCGCCCAAAAAAACGGCCACAAAAAGTCGAACTAACCGGAACGAATCACAGCGTTATGGACACCATGTTCTAGATCACATGTCGCATCCTTTAAAAAGCTGCTGTGCTTCAAACTCGGTGGAGTTCGGATGTACTCTGCAGGTCTTTGGAGTTGATGTGAACATCTCTAAAAACAGCTTGACCATACTGTGACCGATTGGAATTGAAGAGGTGTCTTCGTTGGGACATTCCTTGTTTGTGAGCAATCGGTAGAAAACAGAGAGCTACTGCAATGGGGCCTGTCCTTTCTCACCCTGTCTTGGTGACCAAATACATGCAGCAGACTCGACATCGCCGAAGGAATGCTCCACTGCAATTTGTGCCCAATGTAAGAAGTGACAGACGGATAAGGAGGACGAGAAGTTACACCCTCCGCAAGCATTCTTACCTCGACTTGCCCGACACCATCTGCCTTCGGAGACTGCGCTTCCACAAAGAGATTATCACTGAGGTATGCCAGCTGATTAGGGCAGATCTGCAGCATGCCAGCACCATCAATACTGCAATGTCGGTCGAGGTCTAAGTCACCGTGACACTGTCATTCTATGCCTCGGGTTCTTTTCAGGCCACAGCTGGTGACATTTGCGGACTTTCTCAGTATGCCACTCATCACGGCATTAGACAGGTCACTGAAGCCCTGTACACAAGGAGGAGGGACTTGATCAGCTTGCCTATGACAAGCGAGGCGCAGAGGGCTCTCGGATTCTCCAGAATTGCAAACTTCCCCAAGGAGCAGGGAGAAATAGACTGTATGCACATCACGATGTAGGCACCTTTTCAGGATGCTGAATCTGGGGAATCAGGTGAACTTATAATGGGGAACAAAGAAATGACAGACCAATTGAACAAATACTTTGTTTCTGTCTTCACTAAGGAAGCCACAAATAACCTTCTGGAAATACTAGAGGACCAAGGGTCTAGCGTGAAGGAGGCACTAAAGGAAATCCTTATTAGTCAGGAATTTGTGTTAGGGAAATTGATGGGATTGAAGGCCGATAAATCCCCAGGACCTGATAGCCTGCATCCCAGAGTACTTAAGGATGTGGCCCTGGAAATAATGGATGAATTGGTGGTCATTTTGCAATATTCTATAGACTCTGGATCAGTTCCTATGGATTGCAGGGTAGCTAATGTAATCCCACTTTTTTAAAAAGCAGGGAGAGAGAAAACAGGGAATTATAGACCAGTTAGCCTGACATCGGTAGTGGGGAAAATGTTGGAATCAATTATTAAGGATGAAATAGCAGCACATTTGAAAAGCAGTGACAGGATCGGTCCAAGTCAGCATGGATTTGTGAAAGGGAAATCATGCTTGACAAATCTTCTAGAATTTTTTGAGGATGTAACTAGTAGAGTGGACAAGGGAGAACCAGTGGATGTGGTGTATTTGGACTTTCAAAAGGCTTTTGACAAGGTCCCACACAAGAGATTAGTGCACAAAATTAAAGCACATGGTATTGGAGTTAATGTTTTGACGTGTATAGAGAACTGGTTGGCAGACAGGAAGCAAAGAGTAGGAATAAATGGGTTCTTTTCAGAATGGTAGGCAGTGAATAGTGGGGCACCGCAAGTTTCAGTGCTGGGACCCCAGCTATTTACATTATACATTAATGATTTGGACGAAGGAATTTAACGTAATATCTCCAAGTTTGCAGATGACACTAAGCTGGATGGCAGTGTGAGCTGTGAGGAGGATGCTGAGAGGCTGCAGGGTGACTTGGACAGGTTAGGTGAGATAGCAAATGCATGGCAGCTGACGTATAATGTAGATAAATGTGAGGTTATCCATTTTGGTGGCAAAAACAAGAAGGCAGAGTATTATCTGAATGGTGAAAGATTAGGAAAAGGGGAGGTGCAACGAGACCTAGGTGTCATGGTACATCAGTCATTGAAAGTTGTCATGCAGGTACAGCAGGCAGTGAAGAAAGCAAATGGGATGTTGGCCTTCATAGCAAGAGGATTTGAGTATAGGGGCAGAGAGGTCTTACTGCAGTTGTACAGGGTTTTGTTGAGGCCACACCTTGAATATTGTGTAACAGTTTTGGTCTCCTAATGTGAGGAGGGACATTCTTGCTATTGAGGGAGTGCAGCGAAGGTTCACCAGACTGACTCCTGGGATGGAGGACTGACATATGAAGAAAGACTGGGTCGACTAGGCTTATATTCACTGGGATTTAGAAGAATGAGAGGGAATCTCATGGAAACATGTAAAAATCTGGTGGGATTAGATAGGTTTGATGCAGGAAGAATGTTCCCGATGTTGGGGAAATCCAGAACCAGGGGTCACAGACTAAGGATAAGGGGTAAGCCATTTAGGACCGGATGAGGAGAAACTTCTTCACTCAGAAAATTGTGAACCTGTGGAATCGTCGAGCTAAAGGGATGAAGGGGTATGGAGAGAAAGCAGGAATGGGGAACTAAAGTTGCAAAAATGATCAGCCATGATCATATTGAATGGTGGTGCAGGCTCGAAGGGCCAAATGGCCTACTCCTGCACTTATTTTCTATGTTTCTATATTTTCAGGAACTGCAAAGGATTCCACTCTCTGAATGTCCAACTGGTTTTCAACCACCAGCAAATTATACTGGCAGTGAATGCTCAATTTCCAGGCAGCATGCATGATGCTCACATCCTGCGTGAGAGCACTGTATCTGACTTGTTTAACAATGAGCCACAAGGTCAATGCTGGATGCTTGATGACAAAGGATATGGCCTTGCCACCTGGCTGATGACCCCTCCTGCGTGACACACACACCGAGGCCAAGAGGCGATACAAGAGCCACAGAGCAACTCGCAATATCATGAAGAAAAGCATTGGAGTGCTGAAGCAGCGCTTCAAATGCCTGGACCACTCAGGAGGCGAGCTCCAATACCACCCTGAGCAGATAGCTCAATTCATGGTGGTGTGCTCCATGCTGTACAACTTGGCTATCAGGAGGGGACAAGAGTTGCCTGATGAGTCTGACAGTCCACCTCACCAGAGAGAGGAAGAGGAGGATGAGGAGGCGGATGCTAACATCTGCCCAGACAATGAGGCTGATGCTGAAGCCATGCCCCCGCCCCCCTGTAGACCACATGAAAGGGCCCATGGTGGCATGATAGCTGCAAGAGCCTTACGTCAGGAGCTCATCAATAATCACTTTGCCTGAAAGAACGTTGGTGATATTTACAAGGCTGACACACTGCTGGGCGTGCAGGTCATACATTAATGGTGAGCATCACCTTGGTGACAGTTAAAGTTTAAGTTGATTGAAATTAAGTGTGATTATACCCTTTGAAGCTAAAGAATCACCAGCGTTTAATGGTGCAGCCAACAGAGCCAATGTGCTACAAGTTTTGTGAAATAAAAAATATTTAAACTGAACATTAGTCTGAAATCATCAGTATTTCTGTACAAACCAACCCTTTCTCCCACCCCCCACCAATCCCCCGCTTCTCCTCCCCACCTCTACCCTTCTCCTTCCCCTCCTGACTCCAAGCTGCCTGGCCGAGAGGTCCTCAGGCGGGTGGTGACGGCTGAAGCGCTGCTTGGACAGATACGGGAGAGGACGGTCCCGAGGTGGGAATGTGCTCCGAGCCAGAAATAAGATATTGCTGCTGGCTCTCGTGTAGTTGGCAATGGGGGTGCGGCACCTTGGGGTGCACTGCGGCACTCTGGGACCACTGGGAGCCCTCTACCACCAGTGTTCCTGGCTACCAGCTCAAGGGCCTCCTCCATCTCTTCCATGTGATATCTGATTTGCTGGAAAAAAATTGGGTGCCAACTATGTTCTTGGTTCTTAGTAGGCTTTTTGCTACTGGTGAATCTCCCACGTGCCTCCCACAATGGGCAGACAAGCACACACCACAGCAACACATGCCTTCAGTGCCTCTGAGCTCGTTCTCTCTCTGTCTCCTCTTCTGCACATGTCATAATGACCCTTGAACTCCTGAATCATGGGAAGTGAGGGTTGCCATGCCTTTGCTAAGGACAGCCACATTTTACGGTAGAATGTCAAAAAAATTTCACGCAACCGTCCATTTGATATCGCTCGTGGTAACGTCCATTTTCAAAAATGGAAATTAGGTGTTTTGAGAATGGGCGAGAAGCCGGCGATCAGAAAACCCCTTTTTAATGCCCACGTCAGAAATAACGCCCATTTTTGGGTGCTAAACACGAAAGTGGAGGTTCCAGCCCCAGGTACCTTAATCACACTCAAACATTTAATCCTTATTTGCTCTCATCCACCTTAAAAAAAAGGTGAATTCCCTGTAATGATCATGAACTCACAGATCATACACCCAAGGAACATCAACATAGTTTAAATAACTCACTGTCTGGACTGGCCCTCCCCAGAAAACCAGTCATTTGATAATTTGATCAGACACTCAGCCTGTCAATTTAAAATCCCATGTGGGAACGACCATTTGTCAGGCTTGTACTGGCTCCTGTTTAAAAGAGTTCTCCTCCTCCTCCATTGCTGGAAGGACGGGGTGCAGTGAATGGACAGGGGCTCCTGGGGAAGCAGCCCACAGTTCCAGTCTCTTTCTACAACCTCTGCGACTTCCTCTCTCCCTTCTGGTCTTTTATCCTGTAACACACTTTGGGTTTACTGAAATGTGTCTTTGACTTCTGCAACTTCCCTTTGGCATTTCTCATTCAATCCTTTACAATCTACTTTATTCTCATTATCGGTTCCTTGTGTCACTGTGTTGTGTGGGGAGCGATAGTTCATAGCCTCCTCTGCCAACCCTTCCCTGTCAACCTTGTCTCTCGACCCGCTTGATCATTGTACATATTATATCTCTCTTTCCTCTCAGCTGTTCTTGGAGCCATTGTATCCCTTTCTGACATTTGACATGGGACAGAGTCTCTCCTTTTATCCCCCAGGCCATTGCTGCCTGCACCCTTACAGTGGGCCGCAAATCATTATTATGTTGCTTTAACCGACAACATCTGATCTGGGTTTCCCCATTTATTTCCTCAATTTCTATATCGAATTTGTTCAACTACTTCTGACTGGTGATACGCTGCACCACTTTCCAGACTGTGGATTCTCCAACCACACAGTAAAATTTCATCTTTTTTCCTGTCTGAGGCCAAACCAGACCGTTTGTAACCTTGGTGTCCTATTGGTCCATGAGATGATATTCTGACCCCATGTCCACCCCATTACAAAGACCGCCTACTTCCACCTCTATAACATCATCTGTCTCCGCCCCTGCTTCACCTTAGCTGCTGCAGACACCCTCATCCATGGCTTTGTTACCTCTAACTTGACTATTGCAATGCTCTCCTGGTCGGCCTCCCATCTGCCACCCTCCATAAACTTGAGCTCAACCAAAGCTTTGCTGCCCCTATCCTAAAGAGAACAAAATATGGGCAGAGGTTATGGCCTGAAATTGTTGCAATCCATGTTGAGTCCAGAAGGCTGTCAAGTGCCTCAACGAAAGGTGTGGTGCTGTTCCTCGAGCTTGCGTTGAGCTTCATTGGAAGAGTGTCGGAGGCCAAGGATGGAGATATCGGAGTGGGAGTGGAGGGGGGAATTAAAGTCACAGGCGACTGACATTTTGGGGTCACACTTACGGACTGTATGGAAGGGTTCCGCAAAGTGCTCACCCAATCTGCGGTTGGTTTCCCCAATGTAACAGAACAGATGTGCGTGAAATAGAATCAACACGGGCGACGGCCTTGTGCATTCGGACCATGTCCATTGTATTTCCCGCACCTCTGATCTCAGAACCACGACAGGGTTCCTCTTGACCTCATCTTTCACCCCACCAGCCTCCAGTTTCAACCGATCATCCTTCGCCAGTTCTGCCATCTCCAGCGTGATCACACCACCAATCAGATCTTCACCTCCCCTCCTCTCTCAGCATTCCGCAAGGACCGCTCCCTACGCGATCCTGGTCCATTCCGCAGTCACCCCCAGCACCCGTCCCTTCCCATGGCATCTTCCTGTACGAGCGCAGGAAATGCAACACCTGCCCTGTTATCTCCTCCCTTCCCACTATCCAAGGTCCCAAATACTCCTTCGAGGTCAAACGGCAATTTACTTGTCCTTCTTTCAATTTAGTATCCAGTATTCACGGCTCACCATGTGGTCTCCTCTACATTGGGGAGAACAAACACAGATTGGATGATCGCTTTGTGAAACACCTCCGTTCAGTCCGTAAGCATGACCCCGAGCTTCCAGTCGCCTGTCATTTCAATTCCCCCCTCCACTCCCACTCTGATATCTCCGTCCTTGGCCTCCTACACTGTTCCAATGAAGCTCAACGCAAGCTCGAGGAACAGCACCTCATCTTTTGTTTCGGCACTTTACAGCCTTCTGGACTCAACATCGAGTTCAACAATTTCAGACCATAACCTCTGCCCATATGTTGTTCCCTTTCCTCCTTTTTTTAAACACAACCCCCGGCCCCTCACCCCCTCCGACCCCTGACCTTATGTATTATTTTTCACTCTCTGTTTCCCATGGCAGCTGGTAATTTTTCTGGCATTCACACCCTATCTAGACTCATCTTTTTCTAACGTCTACTATTACCACCGCAATTTGGCCCATCATCCCATTTGTCTCTCAAATCTCTCCTGCCATCCACCCTATCACAGACCTTCCCTTTTGTTCTTTCCTCCCCTCCCCCTTTCAGTGCTCCTTAACAATCTGTTCATTTCAAACGTTCGGCAGTTCTAACGAAAGATCATCAACCTGAAACGTTAACTCTGTTTCTCCCCACAGATGTTGCCTGACCCGCAGAGATTTCCAGCATTTTCTAAAAATTTGTAATGATGGGCGTGGGCCTCCCCGAAGTGGGTAATGAGGTTCCGGTGTGATGGTAATAACCAGCCGGTAGATCCTGTGGTAATTAATGGAGACCAGCGACAGACAATGCTTGTGGACACTGGTTGGGCTGTTACCATTAAACACACCCCATGCCCTGAGCACCACCCTCTGGCCACAGGGAAGATTATTTATTTAACTGCCTTTGTAGGATCGATGCAAAAGGC
Source organism: Pristiophorus japonicus (assembly GCF_044704955.1). Taxonomy (NCBI): domain Eukaryota; kingdom Metazoa; phylum Chordata; class Chondrichthyes; family Pristiophoridae; genus Pristiophorus; species Pristiophorus japonicus. Next base: position 158,879 of record NW_027254754.1, read on the forward strand.
ACCTGGGATAAAGGAGGGACGGTTTAAATTTGGGCTGTGGAAGTTAGAGGCCGGTTGTGATGCACTTAATGAACGGGGAAGGTATTGTGGGGTCAAATTTCCTCAATAAATACAATGTAATTGTGGATTATGAAAATGATCTGTTTGGGAAAAGAAATTCTCATGGCAGAGTGGTATCGGCTGTTTCTGCGATTGAGGAGCCTGAGACATACAAGGTAGTTACACACACACACAGACCCGAACACACAAGCTCTGTTAACTCAGTATCGGGCCGCGTTCGCTACTCATAAGCATGATTGTGGGCGCTCAATGGAGGAGAAGGTGGGTAACGGGCCGGCCCATGTTAAAGTAAAACAGTGCCCCATTCCAGCTGAGAGTCAGTTAGTGCTACAAACCACACTAGACGTATTGCTACAGCAGGGCATTATATGACGGGACACTTTTATGAATAATTCACCAATTTGGCCAGTTAAGGAACCAGATGAGAGTTGGCGGCTCACAATCGATTATTGAACATTAAACACAGTATGTGCCCACGTAATGTGAGAGACGCCCGCATTACTGTCCCAAATACCAAGGAAAACCAGGTGGTTCTCCACCCTGTACATTGTAAATGGGATTTGGAGCATTCCCATCTCACAGAAAGTGCACAGGTACCTGATTAGCACAAGGTGAACATTATTCAAAGACTTCCCCCACCAGTTTCAAAGACCCTGAGGTCACTCCTCGGATTCGTGGGGTACCAGCGATCTTTCATTCCCCACTTCACAGAGGGAGCAAAACCATTGTGGGAATTATTGAAGTTACCGAGTGACGAGATAAAGGCTCACTGTTTGTTGCCATGTTTGTGCCAGCTCGTTTTACTTTAGTCGCTAAGAGACAGAAAGGCATTTTGTCAGTGCCTGTTTGATGAACACGTTTGATTTTATGTCTTGTGGAAAAATTTGAGTCTTTTTTACTGAAGGTGAAAAAAATCTACTTTAAGAAATTATATGAAAATTTACCTCCCGTTCCAAAAAGATCTTTAATTTATTGATAAATACATTCCTGTTTGTCCATTAAAGGAGGGGCTTGATACTGTCCCATCATTAAATTACCTCAGCAATAATTCCCATCATTAGTGATGTGTATCAGGAAATTGAAGTCCTATTGCTTCACACATTGACTTCTCAGGGATTGAGGTTAATTTACACGGGGAAGAGATGTCAGTGCTGGGGACTGGAATATTCTCCACATTTCAGATGACCCCCAGTCAGTATCAAGTACTCCTGGACCGGGTGTAGCACAGACAGCTGCAGAGTAAAGTCCCACATGGAACCTCAGCCCAAAGCTCACAAGAGCAATCACTCCTCCACCAGTTGGACACTTCCGTTTCCCTCACCACTTGATCTTTCCCCACCCTGAGTCACATTATCAATGTGTGGTCAGTTAGAGCCATCCTTTGAGAGGAAAGGATAGTTTGCTGTTCACTTTACCACTCGTTCCACAGCTGAGCTCAATCGTCTCAGGCAAGTCAAAGCTTCTGCACTGGTCCCCAGAGGTTGATGTTCAGAAATATTGGGCTGGAAATTATTTACGGCCCGTTTTTGGGTCCATAACCAGCGGTGCGCCGACAGAGCATATCCAAAACCCGAGGCCGGCCCGAAATTGGCCCTCGGTCCTCACTAACATTTTATACATGAGCTGCCATCACCTGCTGGACCTCCACAGGCAGCGACACATTTTACTGGGAGGGAATTCGGGAATCTTGCCTCACCGGCAACGGCCCGAAGTTAAGTTCCGGAAGGGGGTTAGAGCGGCAACACGAGGCAATCGTGAGGACTGTGGATTCGGGGAACATTCCTGTTTCCCCTGACGCCATTCAATCTAGGCCAATTTCTGAAAGAGGGCTCAAAATGAGCCTTGGGTCTCTTATTTATATCACAAGGGGCCTAACACCTGTTTTAGACGGCTGCTCGGGATGACAGAAAAGCTGCCTTTAATAATATGGTGGAGCCATTAAAACAGGCGCTGATCTGGTGCGAGATGTGGTGCAAAATTGGTCCTTTTTGTCCCAGTTTCCTGCCCGGAAATAATGAGGACCAAGTTCTACCCCTTTGAAATTTCTCTGTTTCAATAACGTGGTACAGGACTCACAGGGAAACACCGCATCTGGACCATGGGGTCATAACGTTCATTCAGTGTGGGAGGCTTTTATTAATGTTCTCCATGTTTTTTATTGAAAACCCAAGGGGAAGGACCAAGGCCCATAGTGTCTTTGTTCAATTACTTCTGACTGGTGATAGGCTGCTTCACTTTCCAACCTGTGGATTCTCCGACCATACAGTAAAATGTCCTTGTTTTATTCTGTGTGAGGCCGAACCAGACTTATTGGGCCACGAGATGAGATTCCGACGCATGTGCACTCCATCCCCAAGACCGCTTTCATCCACCCCCATAACATCACCGTCTCCACCCCTGCTTCATCTAAAGTGCTGCAGGCAGCCTCATTCATGCCTTTGTTACCTCTCGACGTGACTATTCCAATGCTCTCCTGACCATCTGTTACCTGAAACTTGCAGCTGACTATATTACTGGATTAGTATTCCAGAGGCCTGGACTAATGATCCAGAGATGTGAGTTCAAATCCCACCATGGCAGCTGGGGAATTTAAATTCAGAGAATTAAATAAATCTGGAATTAAAACACCAGTATCAGTAATGGAGACCATGAAACTGTCAGATTGTCATAAAAACGTTTGAGGAAGGAAATCTGCCTTCCTTACCTGGTCAGGCTGATATGTGACTCCAATGGCCTTGCAAGCCACTCAGTTATAAGAAACCGCTACGAAAAACAATAAGAAGAATAAAACCGGATGAACCACCCGGCATTGACCTCGGCACTGGTTACGGACACGACAACGGCACACCCAGCCCAGTTGACCCTGCCAAGTCCTCCTCATGAACATTTGGGGACTTGGGCCAAGATTGGGAGAGCTGTCGCATAGGCAAGTCAAGCAATAGTGGATCATAGTTATACTCACAGAATCATACCTTTCAGCCAATATCCCAGACTCCTCTATCACCATCCCTGGGTATGTCCTGTCCCACGAGCAGAACAGGAGACGGCACAATGGTATACTGTCAGAAGGGAGTGGCCCTGGGATTCCTCAACATTGACTCCGGACCTCATGAATAGCCTCAGGTCCAACATGGGCAAGGAAACCTCCTGCTGATTACCACCTACTGCCCTCCCTCAGCTGATGAATCAGTATTGCTCCGTATTGAACACCATTTGAAAGACGCACTAAGAATAACAAGGGCACAGAACGTACTCTGGGTACTTCAATGTCCATCACCAAAAGTGGCTCGGTAGCACCAGTACTGACCGAGCTGGCTGAGGCCTGAAGGACACAGCTGCCAGACTGGGCCTGCGGCAGGTGGTGAAGAGAACCAACACGAGGGGAAACCCACTTGACCCCGTCCTCACCAATCTACCTGTCACAGATGTATCTGTCCATGACAGCATTGATGGCAGTGACCACCTCACAGTCATTGTGGAGATGAAGTCCCATCTTCACACTGAGGACACCCTCCATCGTGTTGTGAGTAACTACCACTGAACTGTTTGTCGAAGCTTTCTGTGGATGAATTGGCTGCCGTGTCTCCCACATTACAACAGTGACGACACTCCAAAAGTGCTTCTTTGGCCGTAAAGCACTTTGATATGTTCGGTGGTCATGAACGACGCTATATAAATATGTCTTTCTTTCTAAATGGAATAGATTCAGAACAGATCTAGCAACTCAAACTGGGCATCCATGAGGCGCTGTGGGCCATCAGCAGCAGTAGAATGTTGTTCCACCACAATCTGTAACATCACGGCCCGGCATATCCCTCACTCTACCATTACCATCAAGCTAGGGGACCAACCCTGGTTCAGTAAGGAGTGTAGAAGAGCATGCCAGGAGCAGAACAAGATGTATCTAAAAATGAGGTGCCAACCTGGGGAAGCTGCAACACAGACTATATGCAAGCTAAACAGTGGATGCAGCATGCCATAGACAGGGCGAAGTGATCCCACAATCAACAGATTAGATCAAAACTCTGCAGTCCTGCCACATCCAGTCGTGAATGGACCATAAAACAACGAATGGGGGGAGGAGGCTCCATGGATATCCCCATCCTCAATGATGGCGGAGCCTATCACGTCAGTGTAAAAGACAAGGCTTCAGCGTTTACAACCATCTGCAGCCAGAAGTGCAGAGTGGATGATCCATATTGGCCTCTTCCTGACATTCCCACCATCACAGAAGCCAGTCTTCAGCCAATTCGATTCACTCCATATGATATCAAGAAATGGCTGAGCGCACTGGATACAGCAAAGCCTATGGACCCCGACAACATCCTGGCTGTTGGGCTGAAGACTTGTGCTCCAGAGCTAGTCGCGCCTCAAGCCAAACTGTTCCAGTACAGCTACAACACTGGCATCTATACAGCAATGTGAAAATCTGCCCAGGTATGTCCTGTTCACAAAAAGCAGGACAAATCCAATCCGGCCAATTACTGCCCTATCAGTCTACTCTCAATCATCAGCAAAGTGATGTAAGGTCTCGTCGACAGTGCTATCAAGTGGCACTTACTCACAATAACTGGATAAATGAGCTGAATTCCAGAGGTGAGGTGAGAATGTCTGCCCTTCACATTAAGGCAGCATTTGACTGAGTGTTGCATCAAGAAGGCCGAGTAAAACTGAAGTCAATGGGAATCGGGGAAAACTCTCCACTGGCTGGAGTCAGACCTAGCACAAAGGAAGATGGCTGTAGTCATTGGAGGTCAATCATCTCAGCCCCAGGGCATAGCTGCAGGAGTTCCTCAGGGCAGTGTCCTAGGCCCAACCATCTTCAGCTGCTTCATCAATGACCTTGCCTCCATCATAAGGTCAGAAGTGGGGATGTTCACTGATGACTGCACAGTGTTCAGTGCCATTCACAACTCCTCAGAAAATGAAGCAGTTCATGCCCACATGCAGCAAGATCTGGACGACACTCAGGCTTGTGATGATAAGTGGCGAGTAACATTCGTGCCACACAAGTGCCAGGCAATGACTATCTCCAACAAGCAAGAGTCTAACCACCGCCCCTTGACATTCAGTGACATTACTGTCGCCAAATCCCCCACCATCAACATCCTGAGGGTCACCATTGACCAGAAGCTTAACTTGATCAGCCACATAAATAATGTGGCCACAAGAGCAGGTCAGGTGCTAGGGCTTCTGCGGTGTGTCTCACTTCCTGACTCCCCAAAGTCTTTCCACCATCTACAAGGCACAAGTCAGGAGTGTGATGGAATACTCTCCACCTGCCAGGATGAGTACAGCTCCAACAACAGTCAAGAAACTGGACACCATCCAGGACAAAGCAGCCTGTTTGATTGGCACTCCAGCTACCACCTTAAACATTCACTCCCTCTACCACTGCCACACTGTGCCTGTAGTGTGTACCATCTACAAGAGGCACTTCAGCAATGATTCTTAGACGGCACCTCCCGAACCCCTGACCTTCTACCTAGAAGGACAAGGCAGCATGGGAAAACCATCACCTCCAAGTTCCCCTCCAAGTCACACACCATCCTGCCTTGGAAATATATCGTCGTTCCTTCATTGTTGAGGGTCAAATTCCAGGAAATCCCTCCCTTTCAGCACTGGGGGCTCAATTTTCCACATTGCAGGTTTTGGCGTAGTTGGAGTTATGGCTGATTTTTTTGTGCCCAACTACTCCAAAAAAAAGTTGCAATTTTCCCCATTTTAATTTGTGAATATGGCCTGGCGTAGACCTTAAGCTCTGTGGGTGGAACCTAGGATCTGCGCCAAAAAGGTCGGGTTGCCAGGGTAACAAGGGACACACTGAGGACTGAGGCTGGAAAGTGAAACATACAAGACATTCTGGCTCGCTCACAGCAACCTGCACAAGCACCTTGCACATTGCAGTTATTTCAGGCAGCAGTTTACCAACATGAAAATATTACAGAGACTTTGTGCCAAAAGTCTATCCTGTAAACTGTAAGAATTGGAAAGAGCCCCCTCCCGGCCTTGACAGTGCCCGGTGCTGCTCCTAGCCCAGGCCGAAAGGCCCACCCCCTCCCCTGGTGCTGCTCCTAGCCCAGGCCGAAAGGCCCTCCCCCTCCCCCTCCTCATCCTCTGGTGCCGCTCCTAGTCCAGGCCGAAAGGCCCTCCCCTTCCCCCTCCCCCAGTGCTGCTCCTAGCCCAGGCCGAAAGGCCCTCCCCCTCCCCCAGTGCTGCTCCTAGCCCAGGCCGAAAGGCCCTCCCCCTCCCCCGGTGCCGCTCCTAGCCCAGGCCGAAAGGCCCTCCCCCTCCCCCTCCCCCTCCCCCTCCCCTGGTGCCGCTCCTAGCCCAGGCTGAAAGACCTCCCCCTCCCCCTCCCCCGGTGCCGCTCCTAGCCCAGGCTGAAAGACCTCCCCCTCCCCCTCCCCTGGTGCCGCCCCCAGCCTAGGCTGAAAGGCCTCCCCTCCCCTAGAGCCAGTGCCGCTCCGAGCCTGGACCGAATGCTCCCCCTGCTCCACCGCCCCCTCACCTGCTGCTGCTGTCCCGACCGTGGAACTGGATCTTCTCCGCTGATTCTCTTACCTGCACTGATTTTGTTAACTGCCCAGAAGGTTTTTCAGAGCGGTCACATACGCCATCTTAAAAAAATTGTCGTTGACCAAACTTGCTTAAATGGTCAGAATTGGCGCAGTTACATCCCAATGAGGTTAAAATATTGTAGCCTAAAAAAATCCTACCTAAGTGAATTACGCTGGCGCAGAAACTTTGGGGAAACTTGGAGATTTTAATTTACTCCCAAAAAAACGGTGCACGCCAAAAAAACGGCGGGGATAATTGGGGAAAATTGAACCTTATGTGAGTACCTTCACCACACGGATTGCAGCGGTTCAAGAAGGCGGATCACCATCACCTTCTCAAGGGCAATTATGGGAGGGCAATAAATTCTGGCCTTGCCAGCGATGTTCACATCCCAGGAACAAAATAAAAAGCCATTATGCCCCTATTTATAAAACTAAGGACCGCATATGCATCTGAAACAAATTTATCATTTTTTTCTGTCACCGTCAATGCTTTGTGCCTGTGAACACCCTGTATATCTGGAGAGTATAGAAACATAGATACATAGAAAATAGGTGCAGGAGTAGATCATTCGGCCCTTCAAGCCTGCACCACCATTCAATATGATCATAGCTGATCATGCAACTTTAGTACCCCATTCCTGCTTTCTCTCCATACCTCTTGATCCCTGCAACTGTAAGGGCCACATCTAACTCCCTTTTGAATATTTCTGATGAAATGGCCTCAATATCTTTCTGTGGTAGAGAATTCCACAGGTTCACAATTCTCTGAGTATGTGAATGTGTTCTGGGAAATACATGGATGTGTTCTGGGAAATACATGGATGTGTTCTGGGAATTACAGGAATGTGTGCTGGATATATAAATGTGTTCTGAATATATAAATGTGTTCTGAATCTATAAATGTGTGCTGAATATATAAATGTGTTCTGAATATATAAATGTGTGCTGGATATATAAATGTGTTCTGGATATATAAATGTGTTCTGAATATATAAATGTGTGCTGGATATATAAATGTGTTCTGGATATATAAATGTGTTCTGAATCTATAAATGTGTGCTGAATATATAAATGTGTGCTGAATATATAAATGTGTGCTGGATATATAAATGTGTTCTGAATATATAAATGTTTGCTGGATATATAAATGTGTTCTGGATATATAAATGTGTGCTGGATATATAAATGTGTTCTGGATATATAAATGTGTTCTGGATATATAAATGTATGCTGGATATATAAATGTGTTCTGGATATATAAATGTGTGCTGGATATAAAAATGTGTGCTGGATATATAAATGTGTTCTGAATATATAAATGTGTGCTGGATATATAAATGTGTGCTGAATATATAAATGTGTGCTGGATATATAAATGTGTTTTGGGAAGTATATGAATGTGTGCTGGATATATAAATGTGTGCTGAATATATAAATGTGTTCTGAATATATAAATGTGTTTTGGGAAGTATATGAATGTGTTCTGAGAACATAACATAGAAGGCCCTGGGATTCTAGGGCCAGCGGCAGTGTGGATATAAAATTGTTTAAGGGACAGAAAGCAGAGAGCAGTGGTGAACGGGTGTTTTCCAGTCATGTCCCCAGGGGTCGGTATTCAGACCACTGTTTCTTTTGATCGATATCAAGGCCCTGGAATTGGATATCCAGGGCATAATTTCATATTGTGCAGATGACACGAAACTCAAGTTTAGTGAGGAGGTCAGTCGCAGAGTTCAGGCGGACTTAGACAGACTGGTCAAATGGGCCGACACACGGCAGATGAAATTTACTGCTGAGAAGTGCGGAGTGATGCATTTTGGAAGGATGAAGGAGGAGAGGCAATATAAATTAATGGTACAATTTTAAAGGGAGTTCAGGTACAGACAGACCAGGTGGTTAATGGAATCTTTACTGATGGGCGGGGCCTCCCCGAAGTGGGTAATGGGGTTCCGGCGTGATGATAATAACCGTTCGGTAGATCCTGTGGTAATTAATGGAGGCCAGCGACAGACAATGCTTGTGGACACTGGTTGGGCTATTACACACCCCATGCCCTGAGCGCCACCCTCTGGCCACAGGGAAGATTATTTCTTTGACTGCCTTTGTAGGATCGATGCAAAAGGCACCCGAGACAAAGGAGGGATGGTTTATATTTAGACTGGTGGAAGTCATTCTAGAGAGGCCGGTTGTGATGCACTTAATGAATGGGGAAGGTATTGTGGGTCTGATTTCCTGGATAAATGTGGTGTAATTGTGGATTATGTGAATGATATACTGTGGTTTGGGAAAGGAAATTCTCACGGCAGTGATATCGGACGTGCATGTTGTTTCTGCGATTGAGGAGCCCGAGACATATGAGGTAGTTACACACACACACACACAGACCCGAACACACAAACTCTGTTAACTCAATATCGGGCTGCGTTCGCTACTCACAAGCACGATTGTGGGCGCTCGATAGAGGAGGAGGTGGTTAACGGGCCGGCCCATGTTAAAGTAAAACAGTGCCCCATTCCAGCTGAGAGTCAGTTAGTGCTACAAACCACACTGTACACATTGCTATATATGGGGCGTTATATGGCCAGATACTTTAACGAATAATTCACCAATTTGGCCAGTTAAGGAACCAGATGGGAGTTGGCGATTACCGAACAGTAAGCACGGTAACTGTTATGTATTTAACCCCTTGTAACCTGCATCACACCTGACCACCAGAGGGCCTACCTGTTGGAGTCCCAAGGGATTCCAGCATCCCTTGGGAGCACGGTATATAAGCAGGCTACCCACGAGGTACCTGCACTCTGGAACTTTATTAAAGGAGCTAAGGTCACACTTGCTCATTACACACAGTACTCAGTCTGACCATTTATTATAAGTGTATCAATTGGCGACGAAGTAACGAACAACCGAGTGAAAATGAAAAGCACAATCGGCATCCTTGAGAAGTTCTCAGAGGGGGACGATTGGGAGGCCTTCGTGGAGAGACTCGACCGATAGTTCATGACCAACGAGCTGTAAGGGGACGAGAACATGACCAAACGAAGGGTAATCCTCCTAACTCTCTGTGGGGCAACAACCTATGGCCTCATGAAGAATCTTCTGGCCCCGGCTAAACCAACAGAAAAATACTACGAAGAACTGTGTACGCTGGTCCGGGAGCACCTAAATCCTAAGTAAAGCGTTTTGATGGCGAAATATCGGTTCAGCACGTGTCAACGATCGGAGGGCCAGGAAGTGGCGAGCTACGTTGCCGAACTAAGGCGCTTTGCAGGACACTGTGAGTTTGAGGGATTCCTAGAACAAATGCTCAGAGACTTTTTTGTACTGGGCATCGGACATGAGACAATCCTTCGCAAACTGTTCACTGTAGAAACTCCGAATCTGAGTAAAGCCTTAACAATAGCCCAGGCATTAATGTCCACCAGAGACAACACCAGGCAGATTTCGCAGAACAAAGAAGTTTCAGCCAGTACTGTGCATAAAGTAACGCCGGTTTTGAGCAGAAATGTCCCGGGCAGAATGTACACGCCAGCTGCTGTGGCCTGACCTTAACTGACTCAGAGTCCACCATCATCTGTTAATGCGAGGCAGTTAACACCTTGTTGGCGCAGTAGAGGTGATCATCAGCCCCATCAATGCCGCTTCAAGCTCTACGTGTGCAATGGCTGCAGAACAATGGGACACCTCCAACGAATGTGCAGGTGAGCTGTAAACTCTGCAAACCACCACGCTGCAGAGGAAGATCGATCCACAGTGGATCAGACGGAACTGGAAACTCATACAGAGAGGCAGAGGTGTATGGAGTACACACGTTCATGACGAAATGCCCACCAATAATGTTGAGAGTTGAAATGAACGGTATTCCAGTGTCTATGGTGCTGGACATGGGGGCATGTCAATCCATAATGAGTAAAATGACCTTCAACAGGCTGTGGAGAAAGAAGGTTCACAGGCCCAAGCACAGCCCCATTCACACCAAACTAAGGATTTACACTAAGGAACTAATGCCTGTAATTGGCAGTGCTGATGTCAAAGTCTCCTATGATGGAGCAGTACACGAACTCCCACTGTGGATTGTGCCAGGGGATACCCCACGTTGTTTGGCAGAAGCTGGCTGGGGAAAATCCGCTGGAACTGGGACGACATCCGAGTGCTCTCGTCCGTCGACGACACCGTATGTACCCAGGTTCTAAGCCAATTCCCTTTGTTATTTGAGCCAGGTATTGGAAGCTTCCCCGGGGTGAAGGTGCAGATCCATTTGGTTCCCGGTACGCGTCCCATCCATCACAAGGCTCGGGCAGTACCGTACATGATGCGTAAAAAAGTGGAAATCAAACTGGACAGGCTGCAATGTGAAGGCATCATCATGCCGGTGGAATTCAACAACTGGGCCAGTCCAATTGTTCCGGTACTCAAGGAGCACGGGAAGGTTAGAATTTGCAGGGACGATAAAGTAACGATTAACCATTTTTTGCTGCAGGACAAGTAGCCGCTACCCAAGGCAGACGATCTATTCGCGACCCTGGCTGGAGGGAAGACATTCACCAAGCTGGACCTGACCTCGGCCTACATGATGCAGGAGCTGGAGAAGTCTTCGAAAGGCCTCACCTGCATCAACACGCATAAAGGTCTGTTTATCTACAACCGGTGCCCATTCGGGATTCGGTCGACTGCAGCAATCTTCCAGCGGAACATGGAGAGCCTGCTAAAGTCGGTTCCTTGCACAGTGGTCTTCCAGGACAACATATTGGTTACAGGTCGGGACACCATGGAGCACTTTGAAGAATCTGGAGGAGGTTCTTAGTCGGTTGAATCGCGTGGGGCTCAGGTTGAAACACTCGAAATGTGTTTTCCTGGCACAGGACGTCGAATTCTTAGGAAGGAGAATCGCAGCAGACGGCATCAGACCCACCGACGCTAAGACAGAGGCTATCAAGAACGCGCCGCGACCACAGAACGTGACGGAGCTGCGGTCGTTCCTGGGACTCTTTAACTACTTCGGTAATTTCCTACCTGGGTTAAGCACCCTGCTCGAACCCCGACATGTGCTTCTGCGCAAGGGAAACGACTGGGTATGGGGGAATTCACAAGAGGCTGCTGTTAAGGAAGCCAGAAATGTATTTGTGTTCTAACAAACAGCTTGTCCTGTATAACCCATGTAAATGATTGGTGTTAGCTTGCGATGTGTCGTCAGACGGGGTCGGTGTGTATTACAACAGGCTAATGAATCGGGGATTTTGCAACCAGTTATGTATGCATCCAGGAGTTTGTCCAAGGCTGAAAGGGCCTACAACATGGTTGAAAAAGTGGCTCTGGCTTGCGTTTACAGGGTAAAAAAAGGCACCATACTTATTTGGCCTCAAGTTCGAGCTTAAAACTGACCACAAACCGCTCATATCGCTATTCTCAGAGAGCAAAGGGATTAATACCAATGTCTCTGCCTACATCCAAAGATGGGCGCTCGCGCTGTTGGCATACAACTATGTAATCCACCACTGACCGGGCACAGAAAACTGTGCAGTTGCCCTCAGTCGGCTACCATTGCCCACCACATGGGGGGGAAATGGCACAGCTAGCAGACTTGCTCATGGTCATGGAGGCATTTGAGAACGATAAATCCCTCGTTACGGCCTGCCAGATCAGGACCTGGTCCAGCCAGGATCCTTTACTGTCCCTGGTAAAAAACTGTGTCCTCCATGGAAGCTGGTCCAGTGTCCCAGTGGAGATGCAGGAAGCGATTAAGACATTCCACAGACGCAAAGATGAGCTGTCCCTGCAGGCGGACTGTCTTTTGTGGAGCAATCGCATAGTTTGCCCAAGAAAGGCAGAGACACATTCATTTGCAAACTGTACAGCACTCACCCAGGCATCGTGATGCTGAAAGCCATAGCCAGATCCCACGTGTGGTAGCCTGGCATCGACTCAGATTTAGTCATGTGTGCGCCAGTGCAACACTTGCTCTCAGCTGAGCAATGCACACAGAGCGGCACCGCTAAGTTTGTGGTCCAGGCCATCCAAACCGTGGTCGAGGATCCATGTGGACTATGCAGGCCCATTCCGAGGCAAAATGTTTTTAGTTGTCTTGGACACTTAGTCAAAGTGGATTGAATGTGCAATAATGTCTGTAAGCACATCCACGGCCAACATTGAAAGTCTACGAGCTATGTTTACCACGCACAGCCTGCCTGATGTCCTCATCAGCGACAATGGGCCGTGCTTCACCAGTGCGGCATTCAAAGAATTCATGACCCGCAATGGGATCAAACAGGTCACATCTGCCCCATTCAAGCTCGCATCCAATGGCCAAGCGGAACGGGCAGTTCAGACCATCAAACAAAGCTTGAAACGCATGTTGGAAGACTCCCTGCAGACCCGGTTGTCCTGAGTACTGCTCAGGTACCGCATTAGACCCCACTCACTCACCGGGATTCCCCCAGTTGAGCTGCTCATGAAAATGGCGCTTAAAACAAGGCTCTCTCTGGTCCACCCTGATCTACATGATCACGTGGAGGACAAGCGGCATCAACAAAGTGTGTACACTGAGCGCAGAAACTTGTCACGCAATATTGAGATCAATGATCCTGTGTTTGTGTTCAATTATGGACATGGTCCAAATGGCTCGCTTGCACAGTCACAACCAAAGAGGGTATTTCAGGTCAAACTGATCAGTGGACAAACGCATAGAAAACACTTGGACCAAATCAAACTGCGGTTCACCAACAGCTACGAACAACCTGAAGAGGACACCACCAACTTTGACCTTCGAACACACACACACAAGTGGCAACTGACATCACAGTTGACCACGAAACCGAACTCATCATCCCCAGCAGCCCGGCAAGGCTGGCTGCCCAACAGCCCAATGAAGAACTGACCAACCCACCTACACCAGCATTTGTACCGAGACGATCGACAAGGGAGCGCAAAGCTCCAGATCGTCTCACCTTGTAAATAAGTATATTATTGACTTCACGGGGAGTGATGTTATGTATTTGACCCCTTGTAACCTGCATCACACCTGACCACCAGAGGGCCTACCTGTTGAAGTCCCAAGGGATCCCAGCATCCCTTGGGAGCACAGTATATAAGCAGGCCACCAATGAGGTACCTGCACTCTAGAACTTTAATAAAGGAGCTAAGGTCACACTTGCTCATTACACACAGTACTCAGTCTGACCATTTATTATGAGTGTATCAGTAACACCGGCATGTGCCTACGTAGTGCGAGAGGCGCCCACATTACTGTCCCAAATTGAATTTTTTGGATGAGTTGAAGAGTTACGTCCGATTTCTTTATGCCCGACTATGCCAAAAAAAAAGTTGCAAGTTTCCCGTTTTAACTTGTGAATATGGCCAGGCATAGTCCGTAAGCTCCAAAAGAGCGGATTGCCAGGTGTAAGAATAAAAGTGTTTAGTAATGACAAAATTGATTCTGTGTATATATATATATATATATAAATGTTAACAAATGAGATTATACGAAAAGACAGTATTGAAAGAGACAAAATGTTCCAGCATGTTCTGTTTATATATTGTCTTCTGGCTGGACAGAGCTTAAAGGAACAAAGGAAATGTCTTTGAAACCCATCGAAACTTAAAGTTGTGAATTGGAAAACCATTAACCTAATCAAGAAATGGCACTGGTCTCCCAGACAGACACATGTATGAAGAGAAGCCAATCAGAAACGGCCCTGGAATCAAGAGCTCATCCTGGGGCTTTCTGAGAAATAATGTATTTAAGGACTATAAAGAGCCAAACACAGATTGCTGGGTCTCTCTTCTTCTCTCCGGGAGCAAAACACCAAAACTGTCCTCTCAAGACCAGCCCAAACAGCAGGCCGTGTGCTAAACCAGCCTGCCAGAGGAAAGTGAAGTATACCCTTTTATAATCTGTTGTAACTAACTGTTGGAGCACTGATGACTGCTGTTTCTCTGATAAGACGTGGCTTTGTGTGTGATAATAAACTATTCCGAATTGTTTTAAACATAAGAACATAAGAAATAGGAGCAGGAGTAGGCCATAAGGCCCCTCGAGCCTGCTCCGCCATTCAATAAGATCATGGCTAATCCGATCATCGACTCAGCTCCACTTCCCTGCCCGCTCCCCATAACCCCTTATCGTTTAAGAAACTGTCTATTTATGTCTTATATTTATTTAATGTCCCAGCTTCCACAGCTCTCTGAGGCAGCGAATTCCACAGATTCACAACCCTCTGAGAGAACAAATTTCTCCTCATCTCAGTTCGAAATGGGCGGCCCCTTATTCTAGTCTCTCCCACCAGTGGAAACATCCTTTCTGCATCCACCTTGTCAAGCCCCTTCATAATCTTATATGTTTCTATAAGATCACCTCTCAATCTTCTGAATTCCAATGAGTAAAGGCCCAACCTACTCAACCTTTCCTCATAACTCAACCCCCTCATCCCCAGGATCAACCTAGTGAACCTTCTTTGAACTGCCTCCACAGCAAGTATATCCTTTCGTAAATATGGAAACCAAAACTGCACACAGTATTCCAGGTGTGGCCTCACCAATACCCTGTACAGCTGTAACAAGACTTCCCTGCTTTTATACTCCATCCACTTTGCAATAAAGGCCAAGATTCCATTGGCCTTCCTTATCACTTGCTGTACCTGCACACATTCCTTTTGTGTTTCATACACAAGTACCCCCAGGTCCCGCTGTACTGCAGCACTTACAAGAATCAGTCTTGCTGTCAATTTAATGCCAGAGATTTAGAAATCTTACAAAATTGGGGATTGTCCGAGATCTGGCGGGCCAGCTTTTAGTTATTGCTTTGAACAATTGGAAATTTCGAGAGTTGCGATTCTAACCTGTTTTGCGAAGTGTGAACTATAAACTGTTAAACGGATCGGGAGAAGTTGTGTTTTAAGGAGCAGTCATCTCGATAGTTGGAACTGGTTCAGTGGGCATCCACCAGTAGTTACATTCAAAAGACACAGGATGAAGGGATCGGTCATGAATAGAAAGCCAACAAAAAAAATGCTGAGATAGTTTATCAGGAGTTGTCCAAAAAGGTATCCATAAAGGACATAGGGCTAGAACCTCCACTTTTGTACTTATCGCCCAAAAATGGGCGTTCTTTCCGGCATGGGCAGTAAAAAATGATTTTCAGATCGCCGGCTTCTCGCCCATTCTGAAAAAACCTAGTTTACATTTTTGAAAATGTCCGTCACCGTGAGCGATATGAAATGGGCGTAAAGTATGGCCGTCCTTAGCAATGGCATGGCAACGCTCGATTCCCGTGATTCTGGAGGTCAAAGGTCACCATGACATGGGCAGAAGAGAAGACAGAGAGAGAGGGAGCTCAGAGGGACTGAAGGTGTGGCTGGGTGTGGTGTGGCTGCATTGGGAGGAAGGAGGGAGACTTTAGAGCTTCACAGCAATTAGGCAAACAAAAAGCCTCATATTTGACCGAATTTGCCCTATAATGGAGGGAGAAGAGGAAGCATCACAGCACGCTGTGGAGACTGACACTGGAGAGAGCAGTAAGGTGGGAGAGGAGCAGATTGGAGGCCGCAAAATTGCCAGGAGGTTCTCGGACGAGGCAAATGCCTCCCTCCTGCAGGAGGTCGACTCACGCTGAGGTGATTTGACACAGGGAGGGCGTGGGAAACCCACCCCAAAGGCCTACCAGAGGATATGGACTGAGATATGGACTAAGGTGGTCTCGTCGGTGACCAACGAGGTGCGTGAGGGCAACCAATGCCGCAAACGCTGGAACGTTTGTGGGATCTGCAAGAGTAAGTATTACATTGATTACATGTACTTATGTATTTATATAACTTGATTTGTGACAGTCATGACTGACTATCAGAAGATGTGAGGTCTTGCACTTTTACTGGGAATGTTTTACTCAAAGCCTGTGGTCACGGTGTATGTCTTTAGGTAAAGAATGATAATATTCATATTAATCATGATGAAATCTGTTGGTTATGTGTTGTATCAGTCTCTGTAACAGTACCTAGCAATGATATCACGCAATGATCTCATGCCATGTTGTCCTGTCACCTTTTACAGAAGAAGCTATCGACGATGAGGTCTGTGCTGAGGCGAACGGGTGGGGGGCCACCAGTCCCCAACGACATCACAGAGGTGGAGGAGTGAGTGCTAGCACTCGTGGGGAAGCACCCCCGGACAGCCACGGACGCATCTGCAGACACGTGAGTAAAGCTTACACCATTGCGTGATGTAAAGTCAATAGATACCACACCAACTCATATCCAAACAATCATATAAGAACATAAGAACAAAAGAACATAAGAAATAGGAGCAGGAGTAGGACATACGGCCCCTCGGGCCTGCTCCGCCATATGATAGATGTTTTCTAAAAGTGTCATAGAAATCATTCTGGCTGAATGAAAATCATTGCAATGCACAATGTGTTGATGGTCATGAAATGTGATGTCTGCGATGATTTTGAGAGCGGTGGTGCTTTTGTCGTGCATATGTTGTGTGTAGCGCTGGACACACCTTGTCACCCTAGTACCCCTGTCTCCTCTAATAACCTCATTTGTGTCTTGCAGCTCAGCCAGCAGCGCGGCCCCAAGCAAGGCCACAGAGGCCAGAAGGTGGGGGTGTGGGGCAGGAGTCGGCGGACGATCCCACTACATCTGGTGCTGAGGAGCTCCGATTGTCACCCGTCAATCCGCTGGGTCTGTTCTCAACGGATGTGAGTGCAGACTTCGAAGAACCTGCATCGTCACGCTCCAGAACCCATTCCACCCCAAGGCCATCTAGGTCATTCCCACCTCCACTCTGGAGGTGCCGGCTCCAAGTACCTCTCCACAAGGCACCCCATTTGTCCCCAGGATGGCGCCGAGCCCGCGTAGACCTCGTGGACGTGGCAGGTTTGTTCCACGAGCGCGACATGACAGCGGAGAGATGATACAACTGTCCAGGAGGTGACCAGCTCAGCGAAGCATTGGGGGGCATATCCTGACACCTGGCCACCATGACTGAGTACATTCCATGCATGGCAGAGTCCCTGGATGCGATAGCCAGGAACGCTGCTCCCACAGGCCTCCCAGTGGTCCCCGAGCACAGCACTCCACCCTTAGGTTCTACACCACCACTACGACCGACTGATGAGAGCAAGGACCAAGATCCTGCTTCTGCCTCAGAGAATGTTGGCCCCTCAGCATCCCCTGCTCCCGTATCCGTCCAACCAATGCATCTGCCTTCTTCCCCCCCCACTGAGGCACCGCCTGAGGAGCTCCTCGGTCAGGCACCATGGAGCGAGGAGGGGAAGGGGTAGAGGTGGGGAGAAGAAGGACAGGGGGAAGGAAAGTGAGGTGCATGTGCGCAGGTGATGGCGATGTTATATCTCCATCTGGGTGTATGCAATTTGTTGCAAAGTATGGGGGCTGGGGACCACGCTCCTGCTTTGCCTTTGTATTCTGTGTTGCTGGGCATGTTGAACATGTGAGTTATGTCAATGGTGGAAAAAATGGGGTGTGGGCAGGGGTTGGGTGTTATTGACTGTGATACTTATGATTTCAGACTAATGTTGGTATTAAACTTTTATTGTTGAACATAATCTTGTTGCGCATTGTCTCAGATAGCTGGACCATTACACGCTGGTGATTCCTTACCATGAAAGGATTAAATATAACTTAACATCAATCAACGTAAACTTTAACTGGCACCGAGGTGATGGGCACCATTGATGTCTGAGCTGCACACACACAGTAGTGTGTCAGCATTGTCACTCACATCAGCGCTCTTTCAGTCAAATCTTTCAGATATCAGCTCCTCATGTAAGAGAGGAATTTAACAAATGCCAGCCACACTGGTTAGTTCCATATTTTGTGGGCGGTTTTTTGAGCGAGCGATATTGTTATGTGTGCAAGGTGGTGAAATTGAAGAAGGGCGATCTCCATGGTCGCTAGTTTGGGTAAATATGCTCTTTATGACAAAAAACAGTGAGCGGGCGTCAATATTGAATCTCGCCGTTAATTCCATGCGGAAAGTAACGCTGGCCGATATTATGGCCGTTGAATTCGCTCATTCTGCTGATTCCGCCCCAAAAAAGTGGGTGGGCGGTGATATTTTTTTCCTGCCGTTAAGCCCATTGGGAAATTAACGCTCGCCGATAAATCTCCTAAAAAAGCCTGTCAGTTTCCATTTTGTGCCAGAATGGGCAATATATGGGCGTTATACGTCATTTCAGCCTTAAAATGGGCGTTAAGTGGGCATTAAGCATGCAAAGAAAGTGGAGGTTCTAGCCCATAGAAGAGTTACAGGCACAGGCACCATATTTCTGTAAGGACCAACATGCGTCCTTTGGGGAGCTTGTGACATTTATCGAGGAGAAAGTAGATCAAGGAGAGCCAAGGCCAAAATGGGCAAACGGTCTTTTGGCATTCAGTGCATTTTATTGAACCCAGAGAGATGAGGAATTAATAAGGCAGGAGGCCAAAGTTATACAAGATTTAAAAGAACTACAAGTAAAAGAGGTTCAAAGCATGAAACAAAGGACAAAAGAGAGACTGGATTTAAAAGAATTGCAAGTAAAAGAGATTCAACAAAAAGAAAAAGAGTATCAAGGTATAAAACAACAAAAGGAAGAAGGCCTCCAACTTGTGAAGCAGTTAAAAGAGGGATAAATACAGCATTTAAGACAAGAAATTTGTCAATTAAACCATAGTATTAGGCAATTAGAAACATAAAAACATAGAAAATCGGTGCAGGAGTAGGCAATTCTGCCCTTCGAGCCTGCACTGCTATTCAATAAGATCATGGCTGATCATTCCCTCAGTACCCCTTTCCTGCTTTCTCTCCATTCCCATTGATCCTCTCGGCAGTCGGCGAGAGGTGGGAGCAGCGTGAGTGAGGCCTATAAAGGCCCAGCGGGTGTTCCTGAGGCGGCGGCAGTCAGCGAGAGGCAGGAGCAGCGTGAGTGAGGCCTATAAAGGCTCAGCTTGTGCAGCTGCAGCAGGGACAGAAGGCAAAAAAGTAGAAAGAAATCGAAAGGTGACGTCACAGCCAAGGGGGTAAGTGATTGGCTGGTGATTGGTAAGTAGCTTTTCTTTTTTCTTTTCTATTTCAGTAAGGAACCTTTAGCATTGTTGTTGCCAAATTAAGTTAATCTAGGGATTAAGTCTTGGCAGGAGAGCTCGGACACGTGTTATGCTCCTCCTGTGGGAAATCAGGGACGCCTCCTGTGTCCCTGATGACTAAGTGTGTGGGAAGTGTATCCACCTCCAGCTCCTAACGGTCCGCGTTGCGGAACTGGAGCTGCAGGTGGATTCACTCTGGAGCATGCACGATGCTGAGAATTATGTGAATAGCACATTTAGTGAGTGGATCTTACCGCAGCTAAAGTGTCCACAGCCAGATCGGGAATGGAAGACCAACAGGAAGAGCAGTGCAAGGAAGGTAGTGCAGGAGCCCCCTGCGGTCATCCACCTGCAAAACAGATACACCACATTGGGTACTGTTGAGGGGGAGAGCAACAGCAGCCAGGTTCAAAGCACCGTGGCTGGCTTTGCTGCACAGGAGGGCAGGAAAAAGAATTGGAGAGCGATAGGGGATTCAATTGTAAGGGGAATAGATAGGCGTTTCTGCAGCAGCAACCGAGACTCCAGGATAGTATGTTGCCTCGCTGGTGCAAGGGTCAAGGATGTCTTGGAGCGGGTGCAGGACATTCTGAAAAGGGAGGGTGAACAGCCAGTTGTCGTAGTGCATATAGGTACCAACGATATAGGTAAAAACAGGATGAGGTCCTACGAGACGAATTTAGAGCTAGGAGTTAAATTAAAAAGTAGGACCTCAAAAGTAGTAATCTCAGGATTGCTAGCAGTGCCACATGCTGGCTCAGATGAATACGTGGCTTGAGCAGTGATGCAGAAGGGAGGGATTCAAATTCCTGGGATATTGGAACAGGTTCTGGGGGAGGTGGGACCAGTACAAACCAGACTGCACCTGGGCAGGACCGGATCCAATGTCCTAGGGGGAGTGCTGTTTGGGAGGAGTTTAAATAATATGGCAGGGGGATGGGAACCTATGCAGGGAGACAGAAAGGAGAATAGTAAAAGTGGAGGGCAGAGAAACCCAAGGCAAAAAACAAAATGGGCCACTTTACAGCAGAATTCTAAAGGGTCAAAATGTGCTAAAAAGACAAGCCTGAACGCTCTGTGCCTCAATGCGAGGAGTATTCGGAATAAGGTGGACAAATTAACTACGCAGATAGCAGTTAACGGGTATGATCTGATTGGCATCACGGAGACATGGCTCCAAGGTGACCAAGGCTGTGAACTCAACATCTAGGGGTATTCAGCATTTAGGAAGGATAGACAGAAAGGAAAAGGAGGCGGGGACATTGCTGGTTAAAGAGGAAATTAATGCAATTGTAAGAAAGGACATTAGCTTGGAGGATGTAGAATCGGTATGGGTGGAGCTATGGAATACCAAAGGGCAGAAAACGCTGGTAGGAGTTGTGTACAGGCCACCAAATAGTAGTAGTCAGGTTGGGGACAGCAGCAAACAAGAAATAAGGGATGTGTGCAATAAAGGTACAGCAGTTATCATAGGCGACTTTAATCTACATATTGTTTGGGCTAACCTAACTGGTAGCAATGTGGTGGAGGAGGATTTCTTGGAGTGTATTAGGGATGGTTTACTAGACCAATATATCGAGGAACCAACCAGAGAGCTGGCCAGCCTAGACTGGATGATGTGTAATGAGAAGGGACTAATTAGCAACCTTGTTGTGCGAGACCCCTTGGGGAAGAGTGACCATAATATGATAGAATTCTTTATTAAGATGGAGAGTGACAAAGTGAATTCAGAAACTAGGGTCCTGAACTTAAGGAAAGGTAACTTTGATGGTATGAGGCGCAAATAGGCTGGATTAGACTGCCAAATTATACTAAAAGGGTTAACGGTGGATAGACAAATGCAAACCTTTAACGATCATATGGACGAACTTCAACAATTGTACATCCCTGTCTGTTGTAAAAATAAAACAGGGAAGGTGGCTCAGCCGTTGCTAACTCGGCAAATTATGGATAGTGTTAAATCCAAGGAAGAGGCATACAAATTAGCCAGAAAAAGTAGCAAGCCGGAGGACTGGGAGAAATTTAGAACACAGCAGAGGAGGACAAAGGGTTTAATGAAGAGCGGGAAAATAGAGTACGAGAGGAAGCTTGCCAGAAACATAAAAAATGACTGCAAAAGCTTCTATACATATGAGAAGAGAAAAAGATTAGTGAAGGCAAACATTGGTCCCTTTCAGTCGGATTCGGGTGAATTTATAATGGGGAACAAAGAAATGGCAGACCAATTGAACAAATACTTTGGTTCTGATTTTCACAAAGGAAGACACAAATAATCTTCCCGATGTACTAGGGGACCGAGGGTCTAGTGAGCAGTAGGAACTGAAGGGTATCCTTATTAGGAGGGAAATTGTGTTAGGGAAATTGACGGGATTGAAGGCCGATAAATCCCCAGAGCCTGATAGTCTACATCCCAGAGTACTTAAGTAAGTGGCCATAGAAATAATGGATGCATTGGTGATAATTTTCCAATGGTCTATCGACTCTGGATCAGTTCCTATGGACTGGAGGGTTGCTAATGTAACACCACTTTTTAAAAAAGGAGGGAGAGAGAAAATGGGTAATTATAGACCGGTTAGGCTGACATCAGTAGTGGGGAAAATGTTGGAATCAATCATTAAGGATGAAATAGCAGCACATTTGGAAAGCAGTGATAGGATTGGTCCAAGTCAGCATGGATTTATGAAGGGGAAATCATGCTTGACAAATCTGGAATTTTTTGAGGATGTAACTAGTAGAGTGGACAGGGGAGAACCAGTGGATGTGGTGTATTTGAAGTTTCAAAAGGCTTTTGACAAGGTCCCAAACAAGAGATTGGTATGCAAAATCAAAGCACATGGTATTGGGGGTAATGTACTGATGTCGATAGAGAACTGTTTGGCAGACAGGAAGCAGAGAGTCGGGATTAACGGGTCCTTTTCAGAATGGCAGGCATTGACTAGTGGAGTGCTGCAGGGCTCAGTGCTGGGACCCCAGCTCTTTACAATATATATTAATGATCTGGATGATGGAATTGAGTGTAATATCTCCAAGTTTGCAGATGACACTAAACTGGGTTGTGGTGTGAGCTGTGGGGAGGAAGCTAAGAGGCTGCAGGGTGACTTGGACAGGTTAGGCGAGTGGGAAAATACATGGCAGATGCAGTATAATGTCGATAAATGTGAGGTTATCCACTTTGGGGGCAAAAACACGAAGGCCGAATATTATCTGAATGGAGGCAGATTAGGAAAAGGGGAGGTGCAGCGAGACCTGGGTGTCATGATTCTTCAGTCATTGAAGGTTAGCATGCAGGTACAGGAGGCGGTGAAGAAGGCAAATGGTATGTTGGCCTTCATAGCAAGGGATTTGAGAAAAAGAGCAAGGAAGTCTTACTGCAGTTGTACAGGGCCTTGGTAAGGCCCCATCTGGAATATTGTGTTCAGTTTTGGTCTCCTAATCTGAGGAAGGACGTTCTTGCTATTGAGGGAATGCAGCGGAAGTTCATCAGACTGATTCCCGGGATGGCTGGACTGTCATATGAGGAGAGACTGGAGCGACTGGGCCTGTATTCACTGCAGTTTAGAAGGATGAGAAGGGATCTCATCGAAACATATAAAATTCTGACTGGACTGGACAGGTTAGATGCCGGAAGAATGTTCCCGATGTTAGGGAAGTCCAGAACCAGGGGACATAGTCTTAGGATAAGGGGTAGGCCATTTAGGACTGAGATGAGGAGAAATTGTTCACTCAGAGAGTTGTTAACCTGTGGAATTCCCTACCGCAGAGAGTTGTTGATGCCAGTTCATTGGAAATATTCAAGAGGGAGTTAGATATGGCCCTTGTGGCAAAAGGGATCAAGGGGTATGGAGAGAAACAGGAACGTGGTACTGAAGGAATGATCAGCCATGAAATTATTGAATGGTGGTGCAGGCTCGAAGGGACGGGTGGCCTCCTCCTGCATCTATTTTCTTTGTTTCTATGTTAGCTGTAAGGGCCATATCTAACTCCCTCTTGAATATATCCAATGAACAGGCATCAACAACTCTCTGTGGCAGGGAATTCCATAGGTTAACAACTCTCTGAGTGAACAATTTCTCCTCATCTCAGTCCTAAATGGCCTACCCCTTATCCTAAGACTATGTCCCCTGGTTCTGGACTCCCCCAACATCGGGAACATTCTTCCTGCATCTAACCTGTCCAATCCCGTCAGAATCTTCTATGTTTCTATGAGATCCCCTCTCATCCTTCTAAACTCCAGTGAATAAAGGCCCAGTTGATCCAGTCTCTCCTCATATGACAGTCCAGCCATCTCTGGATTTAGTCTGGTGAACCTTAACTGCACTCCCTCAATAGCAGGAACGTCCTTTATCAGATTAGGAGACCAAAGCTGTGCACAATATTGCAGGTGAGGCCTCACTAATTCCCTGTACAACTGCAGTAAGACCTCCCTGCTCCGAAACTCAAATCTCCAGCTATGAAGGCCAACATACCATTTGCCTTCTTCACCGCCTGCTGTACCTGCATGCCCACTTTCAGTGACTGATGAACCATGACACCCAGGTCTCGTTGCACTTCACTTTTCCTATCTGCCGGCATTCAGATAATATTCTGCCTTTGTGTTTTTGCCCCCGAAATGGATAACCTCACATTTATCCACATTATACTGCATCTGCCATGCATTTGCCCACTCACCTATCCTGCCCAAGTCACCCTGCAGCTTCTTAGCATCCTCCTCACAGCTCACACCACCACCCAGTTTAGTGTCATCCGCAAACTTGGAGATATTACACTCAATCCATTCATCTAAATCGTTAATATATATTGTAAATAACTGGGGTCCCAGCACTGAGCCCTGCGGCACTCCACTAGTCACTGCCTGCCATTCTGAAAAGGACCCGTTTATCCCGACTCTCTGCTTTCTGTCTGCCAACCAGTTCTCTATCCACATCAGTACATTACCCCCAATACCATGCGCTTTGATTTTGCGCACCAATCTTTTGTGTGGGACCTTGTCAAAAGTCTTTTGAAAGTCCAAATACACCACATCCACTGGTTCTGCCTTGTCCACTCTGCGAGTTACATCCTCAAAATATTCCAGAAGATTCGTCAAGCATGATTTCCCTTTCATAAATCCATGCTGACTTGGACCGATCCTGTCATTGCTTTCCAAATGCGCTGCTATTTCATCCTTAATGATTGATTCCAACATTTTCCACACTACTGATGTCAGGCTAACCAGTCTATAATTACCTGTTTTCTCTCTCCCTCCTTTTTTAAAAAGTGGTGTGACATCAGCTACCCTCCAGTCCATAGGAACTGATCCAGAGTCAATAGACTGTTGGAAAATTATCACCAATGCATCCACTATTTCTATGGCCACTTCCTTAACTACTCTGGGATGCAGAATATCAGGCCCTGGCGATTTATCGGCCTTCAATCCTGTCAATTTCCCGAACACAATTTCCCGCCGAATAAGGATATCCTTCAGTTCCTCCTTCTCACTAGACCTACTGTCTCCTCGGACAATCGGAAGGTTATTTGTATCTTCCCTTGTGAAGACAGAACCAAAGTATTTGTTCAATTTGTCTGCCTTTTCTTTGTTCCCCATTATAAATTCAGCTGAATCCGACTGCAAGGGACCTACCTTTGTCTTCACTAATCTTTTTCTTTTCACATATTTATAGAAGCTTTTGCAATCAGTTTTTATGTTCCCCGCAAGCTTCCTCTCGTACTCTATTTTCCCCCTCTTAATTAAACCCTTAGTCTTCCTCTGTTGAATTCTAAATTTCTCAGTCCTCAGGTTTGTTGCTTTTTCTAGCCAAATTATATGCCTCTTCCTTGGGCTTTAAAACTATCCTTAATTTCCCTTGTTGAGCCACCTACTCCGTTTTACTTTTACTCCAGATAGGGATGTACAATTGCTGAAGTTCATCCATGTGATCTTTAAATGTTTGCCATTGCTTATCCACCGTCAACCCTTTAAGTATCCTTTGCCAGTCGCTTCGAGCCAATTCATGCCTCACACCGTCGAAGTTACCTTTCTTTAAGTTCAGGACCCGAGTTTCCGAATTAACTGTGTCACAAAAGAATTCTACCATATTATGGTCACTCTTCCCCAAGGGGTCTCGCACAACAAGATTGCTAATTAGTCCCTTCTCATTACACATCACCCAGTCTAGGATGGTCAGCTCCCTAGTAGGTTCCTCGACATATTGTCTAGAAAACCATCCCAAATACACTCCAGGAAATCTTCCTCCAACGCATTGCTACCAGTTTGGTTAGTCCAATCAATATGTAGATTAAAGTCGCCCATGATAACTGCTGTACCTTTATTGCATGCGTCCCTAATTTCTTGTTTGAAATTAGGAAGAGGGGCTGAACAGGCAGCTTCGTTGCTACAACAAATTTAAATGCCACAGCAGCCGTCGTTGAAGCAAATGAAAACAAATTAGAGATAAAAAAATATAAATTGGAAAACTTGGGGCTCCAGCAAGAGACAGAAGATGCTAGGGGTGCATTAAGGGAAGTAATTAAGAACACACATAGGGAGGCAGACCACTCCCAGTGCCAACTAGAAATAGTGAGGTTAAAAAGTAAGTTAGGGGAGCAGCAGGCCCTGGTATCCGCAGTAACACGGGGAACCATAACAGAGACAGCAGAAGGGGACAAGGGGGAGAGAAATTGGGAAGAGGAAGGCAGTCAGTTTAATCCTCAGGGTCGTGGTGTAGGATTTAGGGTTGGGTTGGAGACACAAGAGCCAAGAGCTACGCTACATGTAGCATAGTAACCACTTCTTTACGACGTAATATGTATGGTCACATCACCAGTAACCATACCGACTCACGGCCCATATCTGGTGTTGACGCCACGGCGTGTAGTCACGAGTTGGGGCCCATTAATGATGGGGACGACCCACTGGAAGTTAATAGGAGGTGGGCAAATTTCAGGAGGGGTCACCTTGAGTTGGAAGAGAGAGATTTAACATGAGTCCTCCTCTTGGCCTCTTCCACTTTCCTCAAAGATAATCTGCCAGACGCAGTCCTCCAGCCTGGCACAGCGGCCGATGCACTCATGACCGAGATCCTAAACCATTTAGGGAACCAAAACTTGAACTGAGTGGCTCTACTTAATCAGACCAAGTAGTGCACAGAAGAGACCCCGAGAGCCTTCAGTAATCGCCTGTACGATATCTGTCAACGTACCCAGAAACAGGCACATGCAAATGCTGCAGTCGGAAAGAATCAGGAACAATTTAAATCGATGTTCCTGACCCAACTGCAGTCTTTAGTTAAAACCACCCTGGGCATAGCCATGAGGCCCACCAATCAGTTATAGCAACCAGCGCTCAAATAACCTGGGAGATGGTAAAAGACCAGTTGAAGGTGAAGTAACCATCCACTGCAAATAAACCAGTGTCAACGGTGGAGAGATCTCAAAACTACCCCTTTAAGGGACAGTGCTTTAATTATACGAAGGGAGGCCACCTCGCAAAAAACTGCAGCAGACCCAGACCGGCACCGAATCATGATGCAATGCATAGATACCTCCCGAGGGACGAACCCAAATCCTCTGGAATGGAACAACAATTGGCTCAGTTAGTAACTCTTCTAAAGAAGGATGAATCCCAGGCCTCTGGGACAGTTCAACGATTGGACCAGTTGATAACCCTGATACAAACACAAATTGCCACGGGGAGGATGCAAAATCATTTACTGCTGCACACAATGGCCGATGCACACTCATTAGAGAGACTCATTCAAGGATCGACCCGATGACAGGGTTCAGCCCCAAAGATTGGTCAGGAGTGGGGTTCTGACGTGATGGTAGAGGGAGATCAATAGTCCTTGTTGTTTTAAAAGAGGACAGGCAGCAGATTATGCTTATCGATACTGGCTCAGCCGTTACCATCATCCACACCTCATACCCTGAACACCACGCAGAGGCAGGCAAGGGTTGTATGACCCTTAAAGGGTTTAACGGTGATACAACCACCGCGTATACAGGGAAGGCCACTGAATTTCAGTTGGGAGGCCTCACCTGTAAGGTCCCAGCGCCAATGCTGATGACCACCCCTGACGGAAGGGGAATTTTAGGGACTGATGTGTTGGATCAGTATGGCATGGTGATAGATTATAATAAGAACTGTGTTTGGATGGGATTGAGAGATAAGACAGGAGTGATAGAAATTTCAGATGTTCACTCGGTTTTTGATATTTTAAAGGCCATGATGGGAGAGGGAGATCAATAGTATGATGCTCCGGGGAGCAAAAATGAAGTGGTGGCGAAACTAATTCAGGAACACTTAGCGGTGTTTGCCACATGCAAGCATGACTGTGGAAAAATGGCAGGCGAATAATCTATTGAGGGACCCTCCCACTCATTCACTAAACAGTACCCCATCCCAAGGGAGAGTCACCCGTACATCCGAGTCATCATAAAATCCCTAGTCGAGCAGGGTGTTCTTAGGACAGGCACTTTCATGACCAATTCACCCACATGGCCGGCTAAAAAGCCTGACAGCAGCTGGTGACTGACTATTGATCACAGAAAGTTAAATTCTGTAACACCAGCCTGCTCACCAGTAGTAAGAGAAACTCCCGCCATATTATCTCAAATTCCTGCTGGTTCCAAGTACTTCTTGACCCTCGACATCGCCAATGGATTCTGGAGTATCCGTGTTAAAGGGAAAGACCAGTACAAATTTGCATTCACATTTGAGGACCAGAGCTACACCTGAACATGCCTGCCTCAGGGGTTCCACAATGCCCCCACGATATTGCACAAAAGAATGGCTTCAATTTTAAAAGACTTTTCCTGCCCTACCTGCTTGCTGCAGTATGTAGACGACCTACTGCTGGCAAACACATGGAGGAGCATCTGTGCCTTTTGCACAAACTTTTGACATTGTTGGCTCAGGCGGGACTAAAGGTGAATCCCCGTAAGGGTCAATTAGTAAAAGAATGGGTCAGCTTTCAAGGAGTGTCCATTTCTCCAGAGGGATCACCCCCTGACTCTCACAAGTTGGAGATAATACAGCAACTGCCATTACCCACTTCCAAAACAGCCCTACGATCATTCTTGGGTTTGGTGGGGTACCAAAGGAACTTTATCCCACGCTTTGCAAAGTGTGCAAACCCTCTGTATGATTTAATAAAATGCGGGGTGACGACATACTCCTGGCATGGACTGATGCTCACACCCAGTCCGTGGCTAAATTAAAAACTGCAATGATACAGGCCGCATGTCTGATCCCTCTTGATCCCACGCAGCCTTTCCATTTGGAGGTCGGTGCCACAGAAGAAAGCCTCACTGCAGTTCTGTGCCAAACGCGAGCTGATCGACGACAGCACATTATATATGTGTCTCGAATCCTGCAGGGGGCAGAAAAGATATATACCGCATACGAGCGCCACCTACTGGCCGTCTTCTGGTCGGTACATCACTTTAACTTTATTACTGGGTTACAGGCTACAATCCCGCACAGCGAACACACACCTCTGAAACTACTGATGAAACCTGGAGATTCACTAGTTTCCTCGCAGCATCTCAGCAAATGGACGTGGAACGAGACTTTGATAACATTTCCAAACCCACCACATTGCTGCCACAATTTCTGATCGATGAGGAGGACCCGCATGAATGTCCGTTGCCCCTGATTAACTTTGAGATCCATCCTGTGCAGAAAGAGCCCATACAGGGTGCTCCAGATGTCTACATTGATGGGTCCTCATATCACATTGAGGGATCCCTCACACCGGGTATACTGTGGTATTGCCAGAAAGAACCATCTAGCGAAGATGCAACAGACAGTCTTCACAATATGCAGAAATCAACGCACTTCATAAGAATATAAGACCATAAGAAATAGGAACAAGAGTAGGGCATACGACCCCTCGAGCCGGCTCCGCCATTCAATAATATCATGGCTGATCTGATCATGGACTCACCTCCACTTCCCTGCCCGCTCCCCATAACCCCTTATCCCCTTATCGTTTAAGAAACTGTCTATTTCTGTCTTAAATTTATTCAATGTCCCAGCTTCCACAGCTCTCTGAGGCAGTGAATTCCACTTCTAACTGCTGTGAAGGAAAGCTCAGACAGACCGGTGAATATTTGGTCTGAGAGTGCCTGTGCTATAAACACCATGCTCTCCTTGCCCCATACCACAAAAATGACTATTGTACGATAGACGGCAAGGCCCTGGTCCATGGGCACTGGTTACGCCTGCTCTGGTCATACCTTCACCAGCGATCCCAGCCCTGATTCGTAGGAAAGGTAGCAGCCCATAGAAAATGGGGTCCGCATAGTGAGGGAAATTCCAAAGCAGACAGAGCAGCCAAGGATGCTGTGATTAATGGGGAGATAGAAGATATAGTTTTTGAGTCCTGCAATGCTGTTAGCAAGGCCTCCCCAACAGATCACCT